>NW_027094362.1:0-113777 GCF_029207755.1 Chamaea fasciata
ACACCTAGGGGACAGCCAGGGCACCCCAGGCACACCCAGGGCACCCCCAGGGACACCTAGAGGACAGCCAGGGCACCCCCAGGAACACCTAGGGGACAGGAAGGGCACCCCCAGGGACACCGAGGGGACAGCCCGGGGCACCCCCAGGGACACCTAGGGGACAGACAGAGGACCCCCAGGGCACCCCAGGGATACCCAGGGCACCCCTAGGGACACCAAGGGGACAGCCAGAGCACCCCAAGGACAGCCAGGGTACCCCCAGGGACACAAAGGGGACAGCCAGGGCACCCCAAGGACAGCCAGGGTACCCCCAGGGACACAAAGGGGACAGCCAGGGCACCCCCAGGAACACCTAGGGGACAGGCAGGGCACCCCTAGAGACCCCTAGGGGACAGCCAGGGCATCCCCAGGGACACCATGGGCACCCCCAGGGACACCTAGGGGACAGCCAGGGCCCCCCCAGGGACACCCAGGGCACCCCGAGGGACACCTAGGGGACAGCCAGGGCATCCCCAGGGACACCCAGGCCACCCCCAGGGACATATAGGGGACAGCCAGGGCACCCTAGGGACAGTCGGGGCACCCCCAGGGATACCAAGGGCACAGCCAGGGCGCCCCCAGGGACACCTAGGGGACACCCAGGGCACCCCCAAGGACACCTAGGGGACAGCCAGGGCACCCGCAGGGACACCTAGGGGACAGGCAGGGCACCCCCAAGGAAACCTAGGGGACAGCCAGGGCCCCCCCCAGGGACATTTAGGGGACAGCTAGGGCACTCCAGGGACAGCCAGGGCACCCCCAGGGACACCCAGGTTACCCCCAGGGACACCTAGGGGACAGCCAGCGCATCCCCAGGGACAGCCTGGGCACCCCCAGGGACACCTAGGGGACAGCCAGGGCACCCGAGGCGGGCACCCGAGGCACACCCAGGGCACCCCCAGGGACACCTAGGGGACAGCCAGGGCACCCCCCAGGGACACCAAGGGGGACAGGCAGGGCACCCCAGGGACACCTAGGGGACAGCCAGGGCACCCCCAGGAACACCTAGGGGACAGGCAGGGCACCCCCAGGGACACCGAGGGGACAGCCAGGGCACTCCAGGGACTGCCAGGGCACCCCCAGGGACACCTAGGGGACAGCCAGGACACCCTAGGGACAGCCAGGGCACCCCCAGGGACACCAAGGGCACAGCCAGGGCACCCTAGGGACAGCCCAGGGCACCCCCAGGGACACCGAGGGCACAGCCAGGGCCCCCCCAGGGACACCCAGGGCACCCCCAGGGACACCTAGGGGACAGCCAGGGCATCCCAGGGACACCCAGGGCACCCCCAGGGACACCTAGAGGACAGCCAGGGCACCCCCAGGGACACCTAGGGGACAGGCAGGGCACCCTAGGGACAGCCAGGGCACCCCCAGGGACACCGAGGGCACAGCCAGGGTACTCACAGGGACACTCTTGGCACCCACAGGGACACCTTGGGGACAGCCAGGGCAGCCCAGGGACACCCAGGGCACCCCCAGGGACACCTAGGGGAAAGCCAGCGCATCCCAGGGACAGCCTGGGCACCCCCAGGGACACCTAGGGGACAGCCAGGGCACCCCAGGCACACCCAGGGCACCCCCAGGGACACCTAGAGGACAGCCAGGGCACCCCCAGGGACACCTAGGGGGACAGCCAGGGCACCCCCAGAAACACCTAGGGGACAGGCAGGGCACCCCCAGGGACACCTAGGGGACAGGCAGAGGACCCCCAGGGCACCCCAGGGATACCCAGGGCACCCCTAGGGACACCAAGGGGACAGCCAGATCACCCCAAGGACAGCCAGGGCACCCCCAGGGACACCAAGGGTACAGCCAGGGCACCCCAGGGACACCCAGGGCACCCCTCAGGGATACCTTGGGCACAGCCAGGGCACCCCCAGGGACACCTAGGGGACAGCCAGGGCATCCCCAGGGACACCCTGGGCACCCCCAGGGACACCTAGGGGACAGCCAGGGCCCCCCCAGGGACACCCAGGGCACCCCCAGGGACACCTAGGGGACAGCCAGGGCATCCCCAGGGACACCCTGGGCACCCCAGGGACACCTAGGGGACAGCCAGGGCACCCCAGGCACACCCAGGGCACCCCCAGGGACACCTAGGGGACAGCCAGGGCACCCCAGGGACACCGAGGGCACAGCAAGGGCACCCTAGGGATAGCCAGGGCATTCCCAGGGACACCTAGGGGACAGCCAGGGCACTCCAGGGACGGCCAGGGGACCCCCAGGGACACCTAGGGGACAGCCAGGACACCCTAGGGACAGCCAGGGCACCCCCAGGGACACCAAGGGCACAGACAGGGCACCCTAGGGACAGCCAGGGCACCCCCAGGGACACCGAAAGCACAGCCAGGGCATCCCCAGGGACACCCAGGGCACCCCCAGGGACACCTAGAGGACAGCCAGGGCACCCCCAGGGACACCTAGGGGACAGCCGGGGCACCCCAGGGACACCAAGGGCACAGCCAGGGCACTCCAGGGACAGCCAGGGCACCCCCAGGGACACCTAGGGGACAGCCAGGGCACCCCGAGGGACACCAGCGCACCCCCAGGGACAACTAGGTGACAGCCAGGGCACCCTAGGGACAGCCAGGGCACCCCCAGGGACACCTAGGGCACAGCCAGGGCACCCTAGGGACAGCCAGGGCACCCTCAGGGACACCAAGGGGACAGCCTGGGCACCCCAGGGACACCAAGGGGACATCAAGAGCACCCCAGGGACAGCCAGGGCACCCGCAGGGACACCTAGGAGACAGCAAGGGCACCCCCAGTGACACCAAGGGACCCCCAGGGACACCTAAGGGAAAGCCAGGGAACCCCAGGGACAGCGAGGGCACCCCCAGGGCCACCCAGGGGACAGCCGGGGCACCCCAGGGACACCCAGGGCACCCCCAGGGACACCGAGGGGATAGCCAGGGTACCCTGGGGACAGCCATGGCACCCTAGGGACACCCAGGGCACCCCCAGAGACACCGAGGGCACAGCCAGGGCACCCTAGCGACAGCCAGGGCACCCCCAGGGACACCTAAGGGACAGGCAGGGCACCCCCAGGGACACTGACGGGACAGGTAGGGCACCCCCAGAGACCCCTAGGGGACAGCCAGGGACCTCCCAGGGACATTCTGGGCACCCCAAGGGACACCTTGGGGTCAGCCAGGGCACCCCACGGACACCCAGGGCACCCCAAGGGACACCGAGGGCACAGCCCGGGCACTCCCAGGGACACTCTGGGCACCCACAGGGACACATTGGGGACAGCCAGGGCAGCCCAGGGACACCCAGGGCACCCCCAGGGACACCTAGGGGACAGCCAGGGCACCCGAGGGACAGCCAGGGCACCCCCAGGGACACCAAGGGCACAGCCAGGGCACCCCCAGTGACACCTAGGGGACAGCCAGGGCACTCCAGGGACACCCAGGTCACCCCCAGGGACACCTAGGGGACAGCCAGGGCACCCCCAGGGACACCAGGACACCCCCAGGACACCTAGGGGACAGCCAGGGCATCCCCAGGGACACCCAGGGCACCCCCAGGGACACCTAGAGGACAGCCAGGACACCCCCAGGAACACCTAGGGGACAGGCAGGGCCCCCCCAGGGACACCTAAGGGACAGCCAGGGCACTCCAGGGACAGCCAGGGCACCTCCAGGAATACCTAGGGGACAGGCAGGGCTCACCCAGGGACACCGAGGGGACAGCCAGGGCACCCCCAGGGACACCTAGGGGACAGGCAGGGCACCCCCAGGGACACCTAGGGGACAGCCAGGGCACCCCAGGGACACCCAGGGCACCCCTCAGGGACACCTAGGGCACAGCCAGGGCACCCCCAGGGACACCTAGGGGACAGGCAGGGCACCCCCAGAGACCCCTAGGGGACAGCCAGGGCATCCCCACGGACACCCTGGGCACCCCCAGGGACACCTAGGGGACAGCCAGGGCACCCCAGGCACACCCAGGGCACCCCCAGGGACACCGAGGGGCACGGCAAGGGCACCCTACGGACACCCAGGGCACCCCCAGGGACGCCTAGGGGACAGGCAGGGCACTCCCAGGGACACCTAGGAGACAGCCAGGGCACCCCCAGGGACACCTAGGCGACAGCCAGGGCACTCCAGGGACTGCCAGGGCACCCCCAGGGACACCTAGGGGACAGCCAGGACACCCTAGGGACGGCCAGGGCACCCCCAGGGACACCAAGGGCACAGCCAGGGCACCCTAGGGACAGCCAGGGCACCCCCAGGGACACCGAGGGCACAGCCAGGGCCCCCCCAGGGACACCCAGGGCACCCCAAGGGACACCTAGGGGAGACAGCCAGGGCATCCCCAGGGACACCCAGGGCACCCCCAGGGACACCTAGAGGACAGCCAGGGCACCCCCAGGGACACCTAGGGACAGGCAGGGCACCCTAGGGACAGCCAGGGCGCCCCCAGGGACACCTAGGGGACAGCCGGGGCACCCCAGGGACAGCAAGGGCACAGCCAGGGAACCCTAGGGACAGCCAGGGCGCCCCCAGGAACACCTAGGGGACAGGCAGGGCACCCCCATGGACACCTAGGGGACAGCCAGGGCACCCCCAGGGACACCTAGGGGACAGCCAGGGCACGCCCAGGCACACCTAGGGGACGGCCAGGGCACTCCAGGGACAGCCAGGGCACCCCCATGGACACCTAGGGGACAGCCAGGGCACCCCCAGGGGACACCTAGGGGACAGGCAGGTCACCCCCAGGGACACCTAGGGGACAGCTAGGGCACCCTAGGGACAGCCAGGGCACCCCCAGGGACACCTACGGGACAGCCAAGGCACCCACAGGGACACCTAGGGGACAGGCAGGGCACCCCAGGGACACCTAGGGGACAGCCAGGGCCCCCCCAGGAAAACCTAGGGGACAGGCAGGGCACCCCCAGGGACACCTAGGGGACAGGCAGAGGACCCCCAGGGCACCCCAGGGACACCCAGGGCACCCCCAGGGACACCAAGGGGACAGCCAGAGC
This sequence comes from Chamaea fasciata, assembly GCF_029207755.1. Classification (NCBI taxonomy): domain Eukaryota; kingdom Metazoa; phylum Chordata; class Aves; order Passeriformes; family Sylviidae; genus Chamaea; species Chamaea fasciata. The sequence goes on from NW_027094362.1 coordinate 5,033, forward strand.
ACCCCAAGGACAGCCAGGGTACCCCCAGGGACACCTAGGGGACAGCCAGGGCACCCCCAGGGACACGTAGGGGACAGCCAGGGCACCCCAGGGACACCCTGGGCACCCCCAGGGACACCGAGGGGACAGCCAGGGCACCCCCAGGGACACCCAGGGCACCCCCAGAGACACCGAGGGCACAGCCAGGGCACCCCCAGGGACACCTAAGGGACAGCCAGGGCACCCCCAGGGACACCTAAGGGACAGCCAGGGCACCCCCAGAGACCCCTAGGGGACAGCCAGGGACCTCCCAGGGACACTCTGGGCACCCAAGGGACACCTTGGGGTCAGCCAGGGCACCCCAGGGACACCCAGGGCACCCCCAGAGACACCGAGGGCACAGCCAGGGCACCCCCAGGGACACCTAAGGGACAGCCAGGGCACCCCCAGGGACACGTAAGGGACAGGCAGGGCACCCCCAGAGACCCCTAGGGGACAGCCAGGGACCTCCCAGGGACACTCTGGGCACCCCAAGGGACACCTTGGGGTCAGCCAGGGCACTCCCAGGGACACTCTGGGCACCCACAGGGACACCATGGGGACAGCCAGGGCAGCCCAGGGACACCCAGGGCACCCCCAGGGACACCTAGGGGACAGCCAGGGCACCCGAGGGACACCCAGGGCACCCCCAGGGACACCTAGAGGACAGCCAGGGCACCCCCAGGGACACCTAGGGGACAGCCAGCGCCCCCCCAGGGACACCTAGGGGACAGCCAGGGCGCTCCAGGGGACAGCCTGGGCACCCCCAGGGACACTCTGGGCACCCCCTGGGACACCTAGGGGACAGCCAGGGCACCCCCAGGGACACCTAGGGGAAAGGCAGGGCACCCCAGGGACACCTAGGGGACAGCCAGGGCCCCCCCAGGTACACCTAGGGGACAGGCAGGGTACCCCCAGGGACACCGAGGGGACAGCCAGGGCACCCCCAGGGACACCTTGGGGACAGCCAGGGCACCCCCAGGGACACCTTGGGGACAGGCAGGGCACCCCCAGGGACACCTAGGGGACAGGCAGAGGACCCCCAGGGCACCCCAGGGACACCCAGGGCACCCCCAGGGACACCTATGGGACAGCCAGGGCACCCCCAGGGACACGTAGGGGACAGCGAGGGCACCCCAGGGACACCCTGGGCACCCCCAGGGACACGAGGGGACAGCAAGGGCACCCCAAGGACACCAAGGGGACCTCCAAGGCATCCCCAGGGACACCCTGGGCACCCCCAGGGACACCTAGGGGACAGCCAGGGCATCCCCAGGGACGACCTGGGCACTTCCAGGGACACCTAGGGGACAGCCAGGGCACCCCAGGCACACCCAGGGCACCCCCAGGGACACCTAGGGGACAGGCAGGGCACTCCCAGGGACACCTAGGAGACAGCCAGGGCACCCCCAGGGACACCTAGGCGACAGCCAGGGCACTCCAGGGACTGCCAGGGCACCCCCAGGGACACCTAGGGGACAGCCAGGACACCCTAGGGACGGCCAGGGCACCCCCAGGGACACCAAGGGCACAGCCAGGGCACCCTAGGGACAGCCAGGGCACCCCAAGGGACACCTAGGGGACAGCCAGGGCATCCCAGGGACACCCAGGGCACCCCCAGGGACACCTAGAGGACAGCCAGGGCACCCCCAGGGACACCTAGGGGACAGGCAGGGCACCCTAGGGACAGCCAGGGCGCCCCCAGGGACACCTAGGGGACAGCCGGGGCACCCCCAGGGACACCAAGGGCACAGCCAGGGAACCCTAGGGACAGCCAGGGCGCCCCCAGGAACACCTAGGGGACAGGCAGGGCACCCCCATGGACACCTAGGGACAACCAGGGCACCCCAGGGACACGTAGGGGACAGCCAGGGCACCCCAGGGACACCCTGGGCACCCCCAGGGGGACACCGAGGGGACAGCCAGGGCACCCCCAGGGACACCCAGGGCACCCCCAGAGACACCGAGGGCACAGCCAGGGCACCCCCAGGGACACCTAAGGGACAGCCAGGGCACCCCCAGGGACACCTAAGGGACAGCCAGGGCACCCCCAGAGACCCCTAGGGGACAGCCAGGGACCTCCCAGGGACACTCTGGGCACCCCAAGGGACACCTTGGGGTCAGCCAGGGCACCCCAGGGACACCCAGGGCACCCCCAGAGGACACCGAGGGCACAGCCAGGGCACCCCCCAGGGACACCTAAGGGACAGCCAGGGCACCCCCAGGGACACCTAAGGGACAGGCAGGGCACCCCCAGAGACCCCTAGGGGACCGCCAGGGACCTCCCAGGGACACTCTGGGCACCCACAGGGACACCATGGGGACAGCCAGGGCAGCCCAGGGACACCCAGGGCACCCCCAGGGACACCTAGGGGACAGCCAGGGCACCCGAGGGACACCCAGGGCACCCCCAGGGACACCTAGAGGACAGCCAGGGCACCCCCAGGGACACCTAGGGGACAGCCAGCGCCCCCCCAGGGACACCTAGGGGACAGCCAGGGCGCTCCAGGGACAGCCAGGGCACCCCCAGGGACACTCTGGGCACCCCCTGGGACACCTAGGGGACAGCCAGGGCACCCCCAGGGACACCTAGGGGAAAGGCAGGGCACCCCAGGGACACCTAGGGGACAGCCAGGGCCCCCCCAGGTACACCTAGGGGACAGGCAGGGTACCCCCAGGGACACCGAGGGGACAGCCAGGGCACCCCCAGGGACACCTTGGGGACAGCCAGGGCACCCCCAGGGACACCTTGGGGACAGGCAGGGCACCCCCAGGGACACCTAGGGGACAGGCAGAGGACCCCCAGGGCACCCCAGGGACACCCAGGGCACCCCCAGGGACACCTATGGGACAGCCAGGGCACCCCCAGGGACACGTAGGGGACAGCGAGGGCACCCCAGGGACACCCTGGGCACCCCCAGGGACACCGAGGGGACAGCAAGGGCACCCCAAGGACACCAAGGGGACCTCCAAGGCATCCCCAGGGACACCCTGGGCACCCCCAGGGACACCTAGGGGACAGCCAGGGCATCCCCAGGGACGACCTGGGCACTTCCAGGGACACCTAGGGGACAGCCAGGGCACCCCAGGCACACCCAGGGCACCCCCAGGGACACCTAGGGGACAGCCAGCGCACCCCCAGGGACACCGAGGGCACAGCAAGGGCACCCTAGGGACAGCCAGGGCACTCCCAGGGACACCTAGGAGACAGCCAGGGCACTCCAGGGACTGCCAGGACACCCCCACGGACACCTAGGGGACAGCCAGGACACCCTAGGGACAGCCAAGGCACCCCCAGGGACACCGAGGGCACAGCCAGGGCACCCCCAGGGACACCTAGGGGACAGGCAGAGCACCCAAGGGAAAGCCACGGCGGCCCCAGGGACACCTAGGGGACAGCCAGGGCACCCTAGGGACAGCCAGGGTGCCCCCAGGGACACCGAGGGGACAGGCAGGGGACCCCCAGGGACACCTAGGGGACAGCCAGGGCACCCCCAGGGACACCTAAGGGACAGCCAGGGCACGCCCAGGGACACCTAGGGGACAGCCAGGGCACTCCAGGGACAGCCAGGGCACCCCCAGGGACACCTAGGGGACAGCCAGGGCACCCCGAGCGATACCAGCGCACCCCCAGGGACACCTAGGTGACAGCCAGGGCACCCCCAGGGAAACCTAGGGCACAGCCAGGGCACCCTAGGGACATCCAGGACACCCTCAGGGACACGAAGGGGAAAGCCAGGGCACCCCAGGGACACCAAAGGGACATCCAGAGCACCCCAGGGACAGCCAGGGCACCCCCAGGGACACCTAGGGGACAGCAAGGGCACCCCCAGGGACGCCCTGGGCACCCCCAGGGACACCAAGGGGACCCCCAGGGACACCTAGGGGAAAGCCAGGGCACCCCAGGGACAGCGAGGGCACCCCCAGGGCCACCTAGGGGACAGCCTGGGCACCCCCAGGGACACCAGGGCACCCCCAGGGCACCCCAGGGACCCACAGGGCACCCCCAGAGACCCCTAGGGGACAGCCAGGGCACACGCAGGGACACTCTGGGCACCACTCAGGGACACCTAGGGCACAGCCAGGGCACCCCCAGGGACACCTAGGGGACAGCCAGGGCACCCCGGGGACACCCTGGGCACCACTCAGGGACACCTAGGGCACACCCAGGGCACCCCCAGGGACACCTAGGGGACAGCCAGGGCCCCCCCAGGGACACCTAGGGGACAGCCAGGGCACTCCAGGGAGAGCAAGGGCACCCCCAGGGACACCCAGGGCACCCCCAGGGACACCTAGGGGACAGCCAGGGCACCCCAGGCACACCCAGGGCACCCCCAGGGACACCTAGGGGACAGCCAGGGCACCCCCAGGGACACCTAGGGGACAGGAAGGGCACCCCAGGGACACCTAGGGGACAGCCAGGGCCCCCCCAGGAACACCTAGGGGACAGGCAGGGCACCCCCAGGGACACCGAGGGGACAGCCAGGGCACCCCCAGGGAAACCTAGGGGACAGGCAGGGCACCCCCAGGGACACCTAGGGGACAGGCAGGGCACCCCAGGCACACCCAGGGCACCCCCAGGGACACCAAGGGGACAGCCAGGGCACCCCCAGGGACACCAAGGGGACAGCCAGGGCACCCCCAGGGACACCTAGGGGACAGCCATGGCACCCTGGGGACAGCCAGGGCACCCCCAGAGACACCGAGGGCACAGGCAGGGCACCCTGGGGACAGCCAGGGCACCCCCAGGGACACCTAGGGGACAGGCAGGTCACCCCCAGGGACACCTAGGGGACAGCTAGGGCACCCTAGGGACAGCCAGGGCACCCCCAGGGACACCTACGGGACAGCCAAGGCACCCCTAGGGACACCTAGGGGACAGGCAGGGCACCCCAGGGACACCTAAGTGACAGCCAGGGCCCCCCCAGGAAAACCTAGGGGACAGGCAGGGCACCCCCAGGGACACCGAGGGGACAAACAGGGCACCCCCAGAGACACCTAGGGGACAGGCAGGGCACCCCCAGGGACACCTAGGGGACAGGCAGAGGACCCCCAGGGCACCCCAGGGACACCCAGGGCATCCCCAGGGACACCAAGGGGACAGCCAGAGCACCCCAAGGACAGCCAGGGTACCCCCAGGGACACCTAGGGGACAGCCAGGGCACCCCCAGGGACACGTAGGGGACAGCCAGGGCACCCCAGGGACACCCTGGGCACCCCCAGGGACACCGAGGGGACAGCCAGGGCACCCCCAGGGACACCCAGGGCACCCCCAGAGACACCGAGGGCACAGCCAGGGCACCCCCAGGGACACCTAAGGGACAGCCAGGGCACCCCCAGGGACACCTAAGGGACAGGCAGGGCACCCCCAGAGACCCCTAGGGGACAGCCAGGGACCTCCCAGGGACACTCTAGGCACCCCAAGGGACACCATGGGGACAGCCAGGGCAGCCCAGGGACACCCAGGGCAACCCCAGGGACACCTAGGGGACAGCCAGGGCACCCGAGGGACAGCCAGGGCACCCCCAGGGACACCTAGAGGACAGCTAGGGCCCCCCCGGGACACCCAGGGCACCCCCAGGGACACCTAGAGGACAGCCAGGGCACCCCCAGGGACACCTAGGGGACAGCCAGGGCCCCCCCAGGGACACCTAGGGGACAGCCAGGGCGCTCCAGGGACAGCCAGGGCACCCCCAGGGACACCAAGGGCACCCCCAGGGACACCTAGGGGACAGCCAGGGCACCCCAGGCACACCCAGGGCACCCCCTGGGACACCTAGGGGACAGCCAGGGCACCCCCAGGGACACCTAGGGGACAGGCAGGGCACCCCAGGGACACCTAGGGGACAGCCAGGGCCCCCCCAGGTACACCTAGGGGACAGGCAGGGTACCCCCAGGGACACCGAGGGGACAGCCAGGGCACCCCCAGGGACACCTTGGGGACAGGCAGGGCCCCCCCAGGGACACCTAGGGGACAGGCAGAGGACCCCCAGGGCACCCCAGGGACACCCAGGGCACCCCCAGGGACACCTAGGGGACAGCCAGGGTACCCCCAGGGACACGTAGGGGACAGCGAGGGCACCCCAGGGACACCCTGGGCACCCCCAGGGACACCGAGGGGACAGCAAGGGCACCCCAGGGACAGCCACGGCACCCTCAGGGACACCTAGAGGACAGCCAGGGCACCCCCAGGGACACCTAGGGGACAGCCAGGGCACTCCAGGGACAGCCAGGGCACCCCAGGGACACCTAGAGGACAGCCAGGGCACCCCCAGGGACACCTAGGAGACAGCCAGGGCACGCCAGGGACACCCAGGGCACCCTCATGGACACTGACGGGACAGCCAGGGCACCCCAGGGACACGTAGGGGACCTCCCCGGCACCCCAGGGACAGCCAGGGCACCCTAGGGACAGCCATGGCACCCTAGGGACAGCCAGGGCACCCCCAGGGACACCCAGGGCACCCCCAGAGACACCGAGGGCACAGCCAGGGCACCCTAGGGACACCTAAGGGACAGGCAGGGCACCCCCAGGGACACCTAGGGGACAGGCAGGGCACCCCCAGGGACACTGACGGGACAGCCAGGGCACCCCCAGGAGACCCCTAGGGGACAGCCAGGGACCTCCCAGGGACATTCTGGGCACCCCAAGGGACACCTTGGGGTCAGCCAGGGCAGCCCAGGGACACCCAGGGGACCCCCAGGGACACCTAGGGGACAGCCAGGGCACCCGAGGGACAGCCAGGGCACCCCTACGGACACCAAGGGCACAGCCAGGGCCCCCCCAGGAACACCGAGGGGACAGGCAGGGCACCCCCAGGGACACCGAGGGGACAGCCAGGGCACCCCCAGGGACACCTAGGGGACAGGCAGGGCACCCCCAGGGACACCTAGGGGACAGGCAGAGGACCCCCAGGGCACCCCAGGGACACCCAGGGCACCCCTAGGGACACCAAGGGGACAGCCAGAGCACCCCAAGGACAGCCAGGGTACCCCCAGGGACACAAAGGGGACAGCCAGGGCACCCCCAGGTACACCAAGGGGACAGCCAGGGAACCCCCAGGGACACCTAGGGGACCGCCAGGGCACCCCAGGGACACCCAGGGCACCCCCAGGGACACCTACGGGACACCCAGGGCATCCCCAGAGACACCGAGGGCACAGCCAGGGCACCCTACGGACAGCCAGGACACCCCCAGGGACACCTAAGGGACAGGCAGGGCACCCCCAGGGACACCTAGGGGACAGCCAGGGCACGCCACGGACACCCAGGGCACCCCCAGGGACACCTACGGGACACCCAGGGCACCCCCAGAGACACCGAGGGCACAGCCAGGGCACCCTACGGACAGCCAGGACACCCCCAGGGACACCTAAGGGACAGGCAGGGCACCCCCAGGGACACCTAGGGGACAGCCAGGGCACGCCACGGACACCCAGGGCACCCCAGGGACACCTATAGGACACCCAGGGAACCCCAAGGGACACCTTGGGGTCAGCCAGGGCACTCCAGGGACACCTAGGGGACAGGCAGGGCACCTCCAGGGACAGCCAGGGTACCGCCAGGGCACCGCAGGGACACCCGGGGCACCCCCAGGGACACCTAGGGACAGTCAGGGCACCCCAGGGACACCTAGGGGACAGCCAGGGCACCCTAGGGACAGCCAGGGCACCCCGAGGGACACCTAAGTGACAGCCAGGGCAGCCCAGGGACACTCAGGGCACCCCCAGGGACACCTAGGGGACAGCCAGGGCACCCTAAAGACAGCCAGGGAACCCCCAGGGACACCTACGGGACAGCAGGGGCACCCCCAGGGACACCTAGGGGACACCCAGGGCACCCCCAGAGACACCGAGGGCACAGCCAGGGCACCCTACGGACAGCCAGGACACCCCCAGGGACACCTAAGGGACAGGCAGGGCACCCCCAGGGACACCTAGGGGACAGCCAGGGCACGCCAGGGACACCCAGGGCACCCCAGGGACACCTATAGGACAGCCAGGGAACCCCAAGGGACACCTTGGGGTCAGCCAGGGCACTCCAGGGACACCTAGGGGACAGGCAGGGCACCTCCAGGGACAGCCAGGGTACCCCCAGGGCACCCCAGGGACACCCGGGGCACCCCCAGGGACACCTAGGGACAGTCAGGGCACCCCAGGGACACCTAGGGGACAGCCAGGGCACCCTAGGGACAGCCAGGGCACCCCCAGGGACACCGAGGGCACAGCCAGGGCACTCCCAGGGACACTCTGGGCACCCACAGGGACACCATGGGGACAGCCAGGGCAGCCCAGGGACACCCAGGGCAACCCCAGGGACACCTAGGGGACAGCCAGGGCACCCGAGGGACAGCCAGGGCACCCCCAGGGACACCTAGAGGACAGCTAGGGCCCCCCCCGGGACACCCAGGGCACCCCCAGGGACACCTAGAGGACAGCCAGGGCACCCCCAGGGACACCTAGGGGACAGCCAGGGCCCCCCCAGGGACACCTAGGGGACAGCCAGGGCGCTCCAGGGACAGCCAGGGCACCCCCAGGGACACCAAGGGCACCCCCAGGGACACCTAGGGGACAGCCAGGGCACCCCAGGCACACCCAGGGCACCCCCTGGGACACCTAGGGGACAGCCAGGGCACCCCCAGGTACACCTAGGGGACAGGCAGGGTACCCCCAGGGACACCGAGGGGACAGCCAGGGCACCCCCAGGGACACCTTGGGGACAGGCAGGGCACCCCCAGGGACACCTAGGGGACAGGCAGAGGACCCCCAGGGCACCCCAGGGACACCCAGGGCACCCCCAGGGACACCTAGGGGACAGCCAGGGTACCCCCAGGGACACGTAGGGGACAGCGAGGGCAGCCCAGGGACACCCTGGGCACCCCCAGGGACACCGAGGGGACAGCAAGGGCACCCCAGGGACAGCCAGGGCACCCCCAGGGACAGCCAGGGCACCCTCATGGACACTGACGTGACAGCCAGGGCATTCCGAGGGACAGGGAGGGCACCCAAAGGGACACCTAGAGGACAGCCAGGGCACCCCCAGGGACACCTAGGGGACAGCCAGGGCACTCCAGGGACAGCCAGGGCACCCCAGGGACACCTAGAGGACAGCCAGGGCACCCCCAGGGACACCTAGGAGACAGCCAGGGCACGCCAGGGACACCCAGGGCACCCTCATGGACACTGACGGGACAGCCAGGGCACCCCAGGGACACGTAGGGGACCTCCCCGGCACCCCAGGGACAGCCAGGGCACCCTAGGGACAGCCATGGCACCCTAGGGACAGCCAGGGCACCCCCAGGGACACCCAGGGCACCCCCAGAGACACCGAGGGCACAGCCAGGGCACCCTAGGGACACCTAAGGGACAGGCAGGGCACCTCCAGGGACAGCCAGGGTACCCCCAGGGCACCCCAGGGACACCCGGGGCACCCCCAGGGACACCTAGGGACAGTCAGGGCACCCCAGGGACACCTTGGGGTCAGCCAGGGCAGCCCAGGGACACCCAGGGGACCCCCAGGGACACCTAGGGGACAGCCAGGGCACCCGAGGGACAGCCAGGGCACCCCTAGGGACACCAAGGGCACAGCCAGGGCCCCCCCAGGAACACCGAGGGGACAGGCAGGGCACCACCAGGGACACCGAGGGGACAGCCAGGGCACCCCCAGGGACACCTAGGGGACAGGCAGGGCACCCCCAGGGACACCTAGGGGACAGGCAGAGGACCCCCAGGGCACCCCAGGGACACCCAGGGCACCCCTAGGGACACCAAGGGGACAGCCAGAGCACCCCAAGGACAGCCAGGGTACCCCCAGGGACACAAAGGGGACAGCCAGGGCACCCCCAGGTACACCAAGGGGACAGCCAGGGAACCCCCAGGGACACCTAGGGGACCGCCAGGGCACCCCAGGGACACCCAGGGCACCCCCAGGGACACCTAGGGGACAGGCAGGACACCTCCAGGGACAGCCAGGGTACCCCCAGGGCACCCCAGGGACACCCGGGGCACCCCCAGGGACACCTAGGGACAGTCAGGGCACCCCAGGGACACCTAGGGGACAGCCAGGGCACCCTAGGGACAGCCAGGGCACCCCGAGGGACACCTAAGTGACAGCCAGGGCACCCCAGGGACATCGAGGGACAGCCAGGAACCCCCTGGGACAACCAGCTCACCCCCACGGCCGCCTCCACCTCCAGGAGCTATCAAAACCCTCCTCAGGTTCTTTGATGCCTCAAATGGGCCGCCCAAACCTCCCGAATACCCCCCAAAGCACCCAAAGCAGCCCCCAGGACTCCCCCCAGACCCCCCACAACCCAAAAACCCCCTCCACGACAACTCAGGACCCCCAGGATCCCCCCAAATCCGCGCCCCCCCTCACCCTGAGGTCCCGTTTGAGCCGCTCCACGTTGCGGACAGGCACCAGCTCATCAAGCCCCAAGCACCAACACCTGCGGGACTGGGATGGACTGAGAGCACTGGGAGGGTGACCAGAGAAACCTGGGATGGACGAAGAGTGGACTGGGATGAACTGACAGGCGTGTGGGGGTCCATGGTGGCCACTCGGTGCCTTACTGGTCTAGACTGGGATGGGTCGGATGGCCCCAGGGGAGGGGGTGAGGCCACACTGGTCCAGACCGGGAGGGGAGTCACCATGGCGCCGGAGGCGGAGTCGAGGATACGAGCGAGGAAGGGACACCTAGGGGACAGCCAGGGCAACCCAGGGACACCAGGGCACCCCCAGGGACACCAAAGGCACAGCCAGGGCACCCTAGGGACAGCCAGGGCACCCTCCGGGACACCGAGGGCACAGCCAGGGCACCCCCAGGGACACCTAGGGGAAGGGCAGGGCACTCCCAGAGCCCCCTAGGAGACAGCCAGGGCCCCCCAGGGACACCCAGGGCACCCCCAGGGACACCTAGGGGACAGACAGGGCACCCCAGGCACACCCAGGGCACCCCCAGGGACACCTAGGGGACAGCCAGGGCACCCTAAGGACAGCCAGGGCAACCCCAGGGACACAGAGGGCACAGCCAGGGCACCCCCAAGGACACCTAGGGGACAGGCAGGCCACCCACAGGGACACCGAGGGGACAGCCAGGGCACCCTAGGGACAGCCAGGGCACCCCCAGAGACACCTAGGGGACACGCAGGGCACCCCCAGGGACACCGAGGGGATAGTCAGGACACCCTAGGGACAGCCAGGGCACCCCTAGAGACACCGAAGGCACAGCCAGGGCACCCTGGGGACAGCCAGGGCACCCCCAGGGACACCTAGGGGACAGGCAGGGCACCCCCAGGGAAACCTAGGGGACAGCTAGGGCACCCCGAGGGACACCAGGGCACCCCAGGGACACCTAGGGGACATCCAGAGCACCTCAGGGACAGCCAGGGCACCCCAAAGGAACAGCTAGGGTACAGCAAGGGCACCCCCAGGGACACCTCAGGGACACCCTGGGCACCCCCAGGGACACCAAGGGGACCCCCAGGGACACGAGGGGACAGCCAGGGCACCCCAGGGACAGCGAGGGCACCCCAAGGGACACCTAGGGGACCTCCAGGGCACCCCCAGGGACACGTACGGGACAGCCAGGGAACCCCAGTGACACCCTGTGCACCCCCAGGGACACCCAGGGCCCCTTCAGGGACACCTCGGGGACAGCCAGGGAACCCGAGGGACAGCCAGGGCACCCCCAGGGACACCTAGGGGACAGCCAGGGCACTCCAGGGACAGCCAGGGCACCCCCAGGGACACCTAGGGGACAGCCAGGGCACCCCCAGGGACACCAAGGGCATAGCAAGGGCACCCTAGGGACAGCCAGGGCACCTCCAGGGACACCTAGGGGACAGCCAGGGCGCCCCAGGGACACCCAGGGCACCCCCAGGGACACGAAGGGGACAGCCAGGGCACCCCAGGGACACCCTGGGCACCCCCAGGGACACCGAGGGGACAGCCAGGGCACCCCAGGGACACCCTGGGCACCCCCAGGGACACCGAGGGGACAGCCTTGGCACCCCAGGGACACCCTGGGCACCCCCAGGGACACCTAGGGGACAGCCAGGGCACCCCCAGGGACATTCAGGGCACCCCCAGGGACACCTAGGGGACAGCCAGGGCATCCCCAGGGACACCCAGGGCACCCCCAGGGACACCTAGGGGACAGCCAGGGCACCCCAGGCACACCCAGGGCACACCCAGGGACACCTAGGGGACAGCCAGGGCACCCCCAGATACACCGTGGGCACAGCCAGGGCTCCCTAGGGACAGCCAGGGCACCCCCAGGGACACCTAGGGGACAGCCAGGGCACTCCAGAGACAGCCAGAGCACCCCCAGGGAAACCTAGGAGATACCCAGGGCACCCCGAGGGACACCAGGGCACTCCCAGGGACACCTAGGGGACAGACAGGGCACCCTAGGGACAGCCAGGGCACCCACAGGGACACCAAGGGCACAGCCAGGGCACCCCCAGGGACACCAAGGGCACAGCCAGGGCACCCCCAGGGACACCAAGGGCACAGCCAGGGCACCCTAGGGACAGCCAGGGCACCCCCAGGGACACCTAGGGCACCCCCAGAAACACCTAGGGGACAGCCAGGGCAGCCCAGGGACACACAGGGCACCCCCAGGGACACCTAGGGGACAGCCAGGGCAACCCCAGGGACAGCGAGGGCACCCCCAGGGACACCCAGGGCACCCCCAGGGACACTTAGGGGACAGCCAGGGCACCCCGAGGGACAGCCAGGGCACCCCCAGGGACACCTAGGGGACAGCCAGGGCAGCCCAGGGACACTCAGGGCACCCCCAGGGACACCTAGGGGACCTCCAGGGAACCCCAGCGACACGTACGGGACAGCCAGGGAACCCCACTGACACCCTGTGCACCCCCAGGGACACCCAGGGCCCCCCCAGGGACACCTAGGGGACAGCCAGGGAACCCGAGGGACAGCCAGGGCACCCCCAGGGACACCTAGGAGACAGCCAGGGCACCCTAAAGACAGCCAGGGCACCCGCAGGGACACCTAGGGGACAGGCAGGGCACCCCCAGGGACACCTAGGGGAGAGCCAGGGCACCCCCAGGGACATTTAGGGGACAGCCAGGGCACTCCAGGGACACCCAGGGCACCCCCAGGGACACCTAGAGGACAGCCAGGGCACCCCCAGGGACACCAAGGGGACCCCCAGGGACACCTAGGGGACAGGCAGGGCACCCCCAGGGACACCTAGGGGACAGTCAGGGCCCCCCCAGGGACACCCAGGGCACCCCCAGGGACACCTAGGGGACAGCCAGAGCACCCCGAGGGACACCCAGGGCATCCCCAGGGACACGTAGAGGACAGCCATGGCACCCCAGGGACAGCCAGGGCACCCCCAGGGACACCAAGGGGACAGCCAGAGCACCCCAAGGACAGCCAGGGCACCCCCAGGGACACCTAGGGGCCAGCCAGGGAACCCCAGGGACACCAAGGGGACAGCCAGGGCATCCCCAGGGACACCTAGGGGACAGGCAGGCCACTCCAGGGACACCCAGGGCACCCCCAGGGACACCTACGGGACACCCAGGGCACCCCCAGAGACACCGAGGGCACAGCCAGGGCACCCTACGGACAGCCAGGACACCCCCAGGGACACCTAAGGGACAGGCAGGGCACCCCCAGGGACACCTAGGGGACAGCCAGGGCACGCCACGGACACCCAGGGCACCCCAGGGACACCTATAGGACAGCCAGGGAACCCCAAGGGACACCTTGGGGTCAGCCAGGGCACTCCAGGGACACCTAGGGGACAGGCAGGGCACCTCCAGGGACAGCCAGGGTACCCCCAGGGACACCTAGGGCACCCCCAGAAACACCTAGGGGACAGCCAGGGCAGCCCAGGGACACACAGGGCACCCCCAGGGACACCTAGGGGACAGCCAGGGCAACCCCAGGGACAGCGAGGGCACCCCCAGGGACACCCAGGGCACCCCCAGGGACACTTAGGGGACAGCCAGGGCACCCCGAGGGACAGCCAGGGCACCCCCAGGGACACCTAGGGGACAGCCAGGGCAGCCCAGGGACACTCAGGGCACCCCCAGGGACACCTAGGGGACCTCCAGGGAACCCCAGCGACACGTACGGGACAGCCAGGGAACCCCACTGACACCCTGTGCACCCCCAGGGACACCCAGGGCCCCCCCAGGGACACCTAGGGGACAGCCAGGGAACCCGAGGGACAGCCAGGGCACCCCCAGGGACACCTAGGAGACAGCCAGGGCACCCTAAAGACAGCCAGGGCACCCGCAGGGACACCTAGGGGACAGGCAGGGCACCCCCAGGGACACCTAGGGGACAGCCAGGGCACCCCCAGGGACATTTAGGGGACAGCCAGGGCACTCCAGGGACACCCAGGGCACCCCCAGGGACACCTAGAGGACAGCCAGGGCACCCCCAGGGACACCAAGGGGACCCCCAGGGACACCTAGGGGACAGGCAGGGCACCCCCAGGGACACCTAGGGGACAGTCAGGGCCCCCCCAGGGACACCCAGGGCACCCCCAGGGACACCTAGGGGACAGCCAGAGCACCCCGAGGGACACCCAGGGCATCCCCAGGGACACGTAGAGGACAGCCATGGCACCCCAGGGACAGCCAGGGCACCCCCAGGGACACCAAGGGGACAGCCAGAGCACCCCAAGGACAGCCAGGGCACCCCCAGGGACACCTAGGGGCCAGCCAGGGAACCCCAGGGACACCAAGGGGACAGCCAGGGCATCCCCAGGGACACCTAGGGGACAGGCAGGCCACTCCAGGGACACCCAGGGCACCCCCAGGGACACCTACGGGACACCCAGGGCACCCCCAGAGACACCGAGGGCACAGCCAGGGCACCCTACGGACAGCCAGGACACCCCCAGGGACACCTAAGGGACAGGCAGGGCACCCCCAGGGACACCTAGGGGACAGCCAGGGCACGCCACGGACACCCAGGGCACCCCAGGGACACCTATAGGACAGCCAGGGAACCCCAAGGGACACCTTGGGGTCAGCCAGGGCACTCCAGGGACACCTAGGGGACAGGCAGGGCACCTCCAGGGACAGCCAGGGTACCCCCAGGGCACCGCAGGGACACCCGGGGCACCCCCAGGGACACCTAGGAACAGTAAGGGCACCCCAGGGACACCTAGGGGACAGCCAGGGCACCCTAGGGACAGCCAGGGCACCCCGAGGGACACCTAAGTGACAGCCAGGGCAGCCCAGGGACACTCAGGGCACCCCCAGGGACACCTAGGGGACAGCCAGGGCACCCTAAAGACAGCCAGGGCACCCGCAGGGACACCTAGGGGACAGCCAGGGCACCCCCAGGGACACCTAGGGGACAGCCAGGGCACCCCCAGGGACATTTAGGGGACAGCCAGGGCACTCCAGGGACACCCAGGGCACCCCCAGGGACACCTAGGGGACAGCCAGGGCACCCCAGGGACACCTAGGGCACCCCCAGGGCCACCTAGGGGACAGCCAGGGCACCCCAGGGACAGCGAGGGCACCCCAAGGGACACCCAGGGCACCCTCAGGGACACTTAGGGGACAGCCAGGGCACCCTACGGACAGCCAGGGCACCCCCAGGGACACCTAGGGGACAGGAAGGGCACCCCCAGGGACACCTAGGGGACAGTCAGGGCCCCCCCAGAGACACCCAGGGCACCCCCAGGGACACCTAGGGGACAGCCAGGGCACACCAGGGACACCCAGGGCATCCCCAGGGACACGTAGAGGACAGCCATGGCACCCCAGGGACAGCCAGGGCACCCCCAGGGACACCAAGGGGACAGCCAGAGCACCCCAAGGACAGCCAGGGCACCCCCAGGGACACCTAGGGGCCAGCCAGGGCACCCCAGGGACACCAAGGGGACAGTCAGGGCACCCCCAGGGACACCTACGGGACAGCAAGGGCACCTCCAGGGACACCTAGGGGACACCCAGGGCACCCCCAGAGACACCGAGGGCACAGCCAGGGCACCCTACGGACAGCCAGGACACCCCCAGGGACACCTAAGGGACAGGCAGGGCACCCCCAGGGACACCTAGGGGACAGCCAGGGCACGCCAGGGACACCCAGGGCACCCCAGGGACACCTATAGGACAGCCAGGGAACCCCAAGGGACACCTTGGGGTCAGCCAGGGCACTCCAGGGACACCTAGGGGACAGGCAGGGCACCTCCAGGGACAGCCAGGGTACCCCCAGGGCACCCCAGGGACACCCGGGGCACCGCCAGGGACACCTAGGGACAGTCAGGGCACCCCAGGGACACCTAGGGGACAGCCAGGGCACCCTAGGGACAGCCAGGGCACCCCGAGGGACACCTAAGTGACAGCCAGGGCACCCTCCGGGACACCGAGGGCACAGCCAGGGCACCCCCAGGGACACCTAGGGGACAGGCAGGGCACCCCCAGAGCCCCCTAGGAGACAGCCAGGGCCCCCCAGGGACACCCAGGGCACCCCCAGGGACACCTAGGGGACAGACAGGGCATCCCCAGGGACACCCAGGGCACCCCCAGGGACACCTAGGGGACAGGCAGGGCACCCCAGGCACACCCAGGGCACCCCCAAGGACACCTAGGGGACAGGCAGGCCACCCACAGGGACACCGAGGGGACAGCCAGGGCACCCTAGGGACAGCCAGGGCACCCCCAAGGACACCTAGGGGACAGGCAGGGCACCCCCAGAGACACTGAGGGCACAGCCTGGGCACCCTAGGGACAGCCAGGGCACCCCCAGAGACACCTAGGGGACACGCAGGGCACCCCCAGGGACACCGAGGGGACAGGCAGGGCACCCCTAGAGACACCGAAGGCACAGCCAGGGCACCCTGGGGACAGCCAGGGCACCCCCAGGGACACCTAGGGGACAGGCAGGGCACCCCCAGGGAAACCTAGGGGACAGCTAGGGCACCCCGAGGGACACCAGGGCACCCCAGGGACACCTAGGGGACATCCAGAGCACCCCAGGGACAGCCAGGGCACCCCCAGGGACAGCTAGGGTACAGCAAGGGCACCCCCAGGGACACCTCAGGGACACCCTGGGCACCCCCAGGGACACCAAGGGGACCCCCAGGGACACCTAGGGGACAGCCAGGGCACCCCAGGGACAGCGAGGGCACCCCCAGGGACACCTAGGGGACCTCCAGGGCACCCCCAGGGACACGTACGGGACAGCCAGGGAACCCCAGTGACACCCTGTGCACCCCCAGGGACACCCAGGGCCCCTTCAGGGACACCTCGGGGACAGCCAGGGAACCCGAGGGACAGCCAGGGCACCCCCAGGGACACCTAGGGGACAGCCAGGGAACCCGAGGGACAGGCAGGGCACCCCCAGGGACACCTAGGGGACAGGCAGGGCAACCCCAGGGACAGCGAGGGCACCCCCAGGGACACCCAGGGCACCCCCAGGGACACTTAGGGGACAGCCAGGGCACCCCGAGGGACAGCCAGGGCACCCCCAGGGACACCTAGGGGACAGCCAGGGCAGCCCAGGGACACTCAGGGCACCCCCAGGGACACCTAGGGGACCTCCAGGGACACCTAGGGGACAGCCAGGGAACCCGAGGGACAGCCAGGGCACTCCCAGGGACACCTAGGAGACAGCCAGGGCACCCCCAGGGACATTTAGGGGACAGCCAGGGCACTCCAGGGACACCCAGGGCACCCCCAGGGACACCTAGGGGACAGGCAGGGCACCCCCAGGGACACCTAGGGGACAGTCAGGGCCCCCCCAGGGACACCCAGCGCACCCCCAGGGACACCTAGGGGACAGCCAGGGCACCCCGAGGGACACCCAGGGCATCCCCAGGGACACGTAGAGGACAGCCATGGCACCCCAGGGACAGCCAGGGCACCCCCAGGGACACCAAGGGGACAGCCAGAGCACCCCAAGGACAGCCAGGGCACCCCCAGGGACACCTAGGGGCCAGCCAGGGAACCCCAGGGACACCAAGGGGACAGCCAGGGCATCCCCAGGGACACCTAGGGGACAGGCAGGCCACTCCAGGGACACCCAGGGCACCCCCAGGGACACCTACGGGACACCCAGGGCACCCCCAGAGACACCGAGGGCACAGCCAGGGCACCCTACGGACAGCCAGGACACCCCCAGGGACACCTAAGGGACAGGCAGGGCACCCCCAGGGACACCTAGGGGACAGCCAGGGCACGCCACGGACACCCAGGGCACCCCAGGGACACCTATAGGACACCCAGGGAACCCCAAGGGACACCTTGGGGTCAGCCAGGGCACTCCAGGGACACCTAGGGGACAGGCAGGGCACCTCCAGGGACAGCCAGGGTACCGCCAGGGCACCGCAGGGACACCCGGGGCACCCCCAGGGACACCTAGGGACAGTCAGGGCACCCCAGGGACACCTAGGGGACAGCCAGGGCACCCTAGGGACAGCCAGGGCACCCCGAGGGACACCTAAGTGACAGCCAGGGCAGCCCAGGGACACTCAGGGCACCCCCAGGGACACCTAGGGGACAGCCAGGGCACCCTAAAGACAGCCAGGGAACCCCCAGGGACACCTACGGGACAGCAGGGGCACCCCCAGGGACACCTAGGGGACACCCAGGGCACCCCCAGAGACACCGAGGGCACAGCCAGGGCACCCTACGGACAGCCAGGACACCCCCAGGGACACCTAAGGGACAGGCAGGGCACCCCCAGGGACACCTAGGGGACAGCCAGGGCACGCCAGGGACACCCAGGGCACCCCAGGGACACCTATAGGACAGCCAGGGAACCCCAAGGGACACCTTGGGGTCAGCCAGGGCACTCCAGGGACACCTAGGGGACAGGCAGGGCACCTCCAGGGACAGCCAGGGTACCCCCAGGGCACCCCAGGGACACCCCCAGGGACACCTAGGGACAGTCAGGGCACCCCAGGGACACCTAGGGGACAGCCAGGGCACCCTAGGGACAGCCAGGGCACCCCGAGGGACACCTAAGTGACAGCCAGGGCACCCCAGGGACATCGAGGGACAGCCAGGAACCCCCTGGGACAGCCAGCTCACCCCCACGGCCGCCTCCACCTCCAGGAGCTATCAAAACCCTCCTCAGGTTCTTTGATGCCTCAAATGGGCCGCCCAAACCTCCCGAATACCCCCCAAAGCACCCAAAGCAGCCCCCAGGACTCCCCCCAGACCCCCCACAACCCAAAAACCCCCTCCACGACAACTCAGGACCCCCAGGATCCCCCCAAATCCGCGCCCCCCTCACCCTGAGGTCCCGTTTGAGCCGCTCCACGTTGCGGACAGGCACCAGCTCATCAAGCCCCAAGCACCAACACCTGCGGGACTGGGATGGACTGAGAGCACTGGGAGGGTGACCAGAGAAACCTGGGATGGACGAAGAGTGGACTGGGATGAACTGGCAGGCGTGTGGGGGTCCATGGTGGCCACTCGGTGCCTTACTGGTCTAGACTGGGATGGGTCGGATGGCCCCAGGGGAGGGGGTGAGGCCACACTGGTCCAGACCGGGAGGGGAGTCACCATGGCGCCGGAGGCGGAGTCGAGGATACGAGCGAGGAAGGGACACCTAGGGGACAGCCAGGGCAACCCAGGGACACCAGGGCACCCCCAGGGACACCAAAGGCACAGCCAGGGCACCCTAGGGACAGCCAGGGCACCCTCCGGGACACCGAGGGCACAGCCAGGGCACCCCCAGGGACACCTAGGGGAAGGGCAGGGCACTCCCAGAGCCCCCTAGGAGACAGCCAGGGCCCCCCAGGGACACCCAGGGCACCCCCAGGGACACCTAGGGGACAGACAGGGCACCCCAGGCACACCCAGGGCACCCCCAGGGAGACCTAGGGGACAGCCAGGGCACCCTAAGGACAGCCAGGGCAACCCCAGGGACACAGAGGGCACAGCCAGGGCACCCCCAAGGACACCTAGGGGACAGGCAGGCCACCCACAGGGACACCGAGGGGACAGCCAGGGCACCCTAGGGACAGCCAGGGCACCCCCAAGGACACCTAGGGGACACGCAGGGCACCCCCAGGGACACCGAGGGGACAGTCAGGGCACCCTAGGGACAGCCAGGGCACCCCTAGAGACACCGAAGGCACAGCCAGGGCACCCTGGGGACAGCCAGGGCACCCCCAGGGACACCTAGGGGACAGGCAGGGCACCCCCAGGGAAACCTAGGGGACAGCTAGGGCACCCCGAGGGACACCAGGGCACCCCAGGGACACCTAGGGGACATCCAGAGCACCTCAGGGACAGCCAGGGCACCCCAAAGGAACAGCTAGGGTACAGCAAGGGCACCCCCAGGGACACCTCAGGGACACCCTGGGCACCCCCAGGGACACCAAGGGGACCCCCAGGGACACCTAGGGGACAGCCAGGGCACCCCAGGGACAGCGAGGGCACCCCAAGGGACACCTAGGGGACCTCCAGGGCACCCCCAGGGACACGTACGGGACAGCCAGGGAACCCCAGTGACACCCTGTGCACCCCCAGGGACACCCAGGGCCCCTTCAGGGACACCTCGGGGACAGCCAGGGAACCCGAGGGACAGCCAGGGCACCCCCAGGGACACCTAGGGGACAGCCAGGGCACTCCAGGGACAGCCAGGGCACCCCCAGGGACACCTAGGGGACAGCCAGGGCACCCCCAGGGACACCAAGGGCATAGCAAGGGCACCCTAGGGACAGCCAGGGCACCTCCAGGGACACCTAGGGGACAGCCAGGGCGCCCCAGGGACACCCAGGGCACCCCCAGGGACACGAAGGGGACAGCCAGGGCACCCCAGGGACACCCTGGGCACCCCCAGGGACACCGAGGGGACAGCCAGGGCACCCCAGGGACACCCTGGGCACCCCCAGGGACACCGAGGGGACAGCCTTGGCACCCCAGGGACACCCTGGGCACCCCCAGGGACACCTAGGGGACAGCCAGGGCACCCCCAGGGACACCCAGGGCACCCCCAGGGACACCTAGGGGACAGCCAGGGCATCCCCAGGGACACCCAGGGCACCCCCAGGGACACCTAGGGGACAGCCAGGGCACCCCAGGCACACCCAGGGCACACCCAGGGACACCTAGGGGACAGCCAGGGCACCCCCAGATACACCGTGGGCACAGCCAGGGCTCCCTAGGGACAGCCAGGGCACCCCCAGGGACACCTAGGGGACAGCCAGGGCACTCCAGAGACAGCCAGAGCACCCCCAGGGAAACCTAGGGGATACCCAGGGCACCCCGAGGGACACCAGGGCACTCCCAGGGACACCTAGGGGACAGACAGGGCACCCTAGGGACAGCCAGGGCACCCACAGGGACACCAAGGGCACAGCCAGGGCACCCCCAGGGACACCAAGGGCACAGCCAGGGCACCCACAGGGACACCAAGGGCACAGCCAGGGCACCCCCAGGGACACCAAGGGCACAGCCAGGGCACCCCCAGGGACACCAAGGGCACAGCCAGGGCACCCTAGGGACAGCCAGGGCACCCCCAGGGACACCTAGGGCACCCCCAGAAACACCTAGGGGACAGCCAGGGCACCCCAGGGACACACAGGGCACCCCCAGGGACACCTAGGGGACAGCCAGGGCAACCCCAGGGACAGCGAGGGCACCCCCAGGGACACCCAGGGCACCCCCAGGGACACTTAGGGGACAGCCAGGGCACCCCGAGGGACAGCCAGGGCACCCCCAGGGACACCTAGGGGACAGCCAGGGCAGCCCAGGGACACTCAGGGCACCCCCAGGGACACCTAGGGGACCTCCAGGGAACCCCAGCGACACGTACGGGACAGCCAGGGAACCCCACTGACACCCTGTGCACCCCCAGGGACACCCAGGGCCCTCCCAGGGACACCTAGGGGACAGCCAGGGCACCCTAAAGACAGCCAGGGCACCCGCAGGGACACCTAGGGGACAGGCAGGGCACCCCCAGGGACACCTAGGGGACAGCCACGGCACCCCCAGGGACATTTAGCGGACAGCCAGGGCACTCCAGGGACACCCAGGGCACCCCCAGGGACACCTAGAGGACAGCCAGGGCACCCCCAGGGACACCAAGGGGACCCCCAGGGACACCTAGGGGACAGGCAGGGCACCCCCAGGGACACCTAGGGGACAGTCAGGGCCCCCCCAGGGACACCCAGGGCACCCCCAGGGACACCTAGGGGATAGCCAGGGCACCCCGAGGGACACCCAGGGCATCCCCAGGGACACGTAGAGGACAGCCATGGCACCCCAGGGACAGCCAGGGCACCCCCAGGGACACCTAGGGGCCAGCCAGGGAACCCCAGGGACACCAAGGGGACAGCCAGGGCATCCCCAGGGACACCTAGGGGACAGGCAGGCCACTCCAGGGACACCCAGGGCACCCCCAGGGACACCTACGGGACACCCAGGGCACCCCCAGAGACACCGAGGGCACAGCCAGGGCACCCTACGGACAGCCAGGACACCCCCAGGGACACCTAAGGGACAGGCAGGGCACCCCCAGGGACACCTAGGGGACAGCCAGGGCACGCCACGGACACCCAGGGCACCCCAGGGACACCTATAGGACAGACAGGGAACCCCAAGGGACACCTTGGGGTCAGCCAGGGCACTCCAGGGACACCTAGGGGACAGCCAGGGCACCCTAGGGACAGCCAGGGCACCCCGAGGGACACCTAAGTGACAGCCAGGGCAGCCCAGGGACACTCAGGGCACCCCCAGGGACAC
The DNA here is from genome assembly GCF_029207755.1 of Chamaea fasciata. Taxonomy (NCBI): domain Eukaryota; kingdom Metazoa; phylum Chordata; class Aves; order Passeriformes; family Sylviidae; genus Chamaea; species Chamaea fasciata. The sequence continues at coordinate 27,755 of NW_027094362.1, forward strand.
CTAGGGGACAGCCAGGGCACCCTAAAGACAGCCAGGGCACCCGCAGGGACACCTAGGGGACAGCCAGGGCACCCCCAGGGACACCTAGGGGACAGGCAGGGCACCCCCAGGGACATTTAGGGGACAGCCAGGGCACTCCAGGGACACCCAGGGCACCCCCAGGGACACCTAGGGGACAGCCAGGGCACCCCAGGGACACCTAGGGCACCCCCAGGGCCACCTAGGGGACAGCCAGGGCACCCCAGGGACAGCGAGGGCACCCCAAGGGACACCCAGGGCACCCTCAGGGACACTTAGGGGACAGCCAGGGCACCCTACGGACAGCCAGGGCACCCCCAGGGACACCTAGAGGACAGCCAGGGCACCCCCAGGGACACCTAGGGGACAGTCAGGGCCCCCCCAGGGACACCCAGGGCACCCCCAGGGACACCTAGGGGACAGCCAGGGCACACCAGGGACACCCAGGGCATCCCCAGGGACACGTAGAGGACAGCCATGGCACCCCAGGGACAGCCAGGGCACCCCCAGGGACACCAAGGGGACAGCCAGAGCACCCCAAGGACAGCCAGGGCACCCCCAGGGACACCTAGGGGCCAGCCAGGGCACCCCAGGGACACCAAGGGGACAGTCAGGGCACCCCCAGGGACACCTAGGGGACAGGCAGGCCACTCCAGGGACACCCAGGGCACCCCCAGGGACACCTACGGGACAGCAAGGGCACCCCCAGGGACACCTAGGGGACACCCAGGGCACCCCCAGAGACACCGAGGGCACAGCCAGGGCACCCTACGGACAGCCAGGACACCCCCAGGGACACCTAAGGGACAGGCAGGGCACCCCCAGGGACACCTAGGGGACAGCCAGGGCACGCCAGGGACACCCAGGGCACCCCAGGGACACCTATAGGACAGCCAGGGAACCCCAAGGGACACCTTGGGGTCAGCCAGGGCACTCCAGGGACACCTAGGGGACAGGCAGGGCACCTCCAGGGACAGCCAGGGTACCCCCAGGGCACCCCAGGGACACCCGGGGCACCGCCAGGGACACCTAGGGACAGTCAGGGCACCCCAGGGACACCTAGGGGACAGCCAGGGCACCCTAGGGACAGCCAGGGCACCCCGAGGGACACCTAAGTGACAGCCAGGGCACCCTCCGGGACACCGAGGGCACAGCCAGGGCACCCCCAGGGACACCTAGGGGACAGGCAGGGCACCCCCAGAGCCCCCTAGGAGACAGCCAGGGCCCCCCAGGGACACCCAGGGCACCCCCAGGGACACCTAGGGGACAGACAGGGCATCCCCAGGGACACCCAGGGCACCCCCAGGGACACCTAGGGGACAGGCAGGGCACCCCAGGCACACCCAGGGCACCCCCAGGGACACCTAGGGGACAGCCAGGGCACCCTAAGGACAGCCAGGGCAACCCCAGGGACACAGAGGGCACAGCCAGGGCACCCCCAAGGACACCTAGGGGACAGGCAGGCCACCCACAGGGACACCGAGGGGACAGCCAGGGCACCCTAGGGACAGCCAGGGCACCCCCAAGGACACCTAGGGGACAGGCAGGGCACCCCCAGAGACACTGAGGGCACAGCCTGGGCACCCTAGGGACAGCCAGGGCACCCCCAGAGACACCTAGGGGACACGCAGGGCACCCCCAGGGACACCGAGGGGACAGGCAGGGCACCCCTAGAGACACCGAAGGCACAGCCAGGGCACCCTGGGGACAGCCAGGGCACCCCCAGGGACACCTAGGGGACAGGCAGGGCACCCCCAGGGAAACCTAGGGGACAGCTAGGGCACCCCGAGGGACACCAGGGCACCCCAGGGACACCTAGGGGACATCCAGAGCACCCCAGGGACAGCCAGGGCACCCCCAGGGACAGCTAGGGTACAGCAAGGGCACCCCCAGGGACACCTCAGGGACACCCTGGGCACCCCCAGGGACACCAAGGGGACCCCCAGGGACACCTAGGGGACAGCCAGGGCACCCCAGGGACAGCGAGGGCACCCCCAGGGACACCTAGGGGACCTCCAGGGCACCCCCAGGGACACGTACGGGACAGCCAGGGAACCCCAGTGACACCCTGTGCACCCCCAGGGACACCCAGGGCCCCTTCAGGGACACCTCGGGGACAGCCAGGGAACCCGAGGGACAGCCAGGGCACCCCCAGGGACACCTAGGGGACAGCCAGGGAACCCGAGGGACAGGCAGGGCACCCCCAGGGACACCTAGGGGACAGGCAGGGCACCCCCAGGGACACCTAGGGGACAGTCAGGGCCCCCCCAGGGACACCCAGGGCACTCCCAGGGACACCTAGGGGACAGGCAGGGCACTCACAGGGACACCCAGGGCACCCCCAGGGACACCTAGGGGACAGGCAGGGCACTCACAGGGACACTCTGGGCACCCACAGGGACACCTTGGGAACAGCCAGGGCACCCCCAGGGACACCCAGGGCACCCCCAGGAACACCTAGGGGACAGCCAGGGCACCCTAGGGACAGCCAGGGCACCCCCAGGGACACCCAGGGCACCCCCAGAAACACCTAGGGGACAGCCAGGGCACCCCAGGGACACGCAGGGCACCCCCAGAGACACCTAGGGGACAGCCAGGGCACCCTAAAGACAGCCAGGGCACCCCCAGGGACACCTAGGGGACAGGCAGGGCACCCCAGGGACACCCAGGGCACCCCCAGGAACACCTAGGGGACAGCCAGGGCACCCCCAGAGACCCCTATGGGACAGCAAGGGCGCTCGGAGGGACACTCTGGGCACCCCCAGGGACACCTAGGGGACCTCCAGGGACATCTAGGGGACAGCCAGGGCAACCCAGGGACAGCAAGGGCACCCCCAGGGACACCTAGGGGACAGCCAGGGCACCCCAGGGACAGCCACGGCACCCTCAGGGACACCTAGAGGACAGCCAGGGCACCCCCAGGGACACCTAGGAGACAGCCAGGGCACGCCAGGGACACCCAGGGCACCCTCATGGACACTGACGGGACAGCCAGGGCACCCCAGGGACACGTAGGGGACCTCCCGGGCACCCCAGGGACAGCCAGGGCACCCTAGGGACAGCCATGGCACCCTAGGGACAGCCAGGGCACCCCCAGGGACACCCAGGGCACCCCCAGAGACACCGAGGGCACAGCCAGGGCACCCTAGGGACACCTAAGGGACACCCAGGGCACCCCTAGGGACACCAAGCGGACAGCCAGAGCACCCCAAGGACAGCCAGGGTACCCCCAGGGACACCTAGGGGAAAGGCAGGGCACCACCAGGGACACCTAGGGGACAGCCAGGGCCCCCCCAGGGACACCTAGGGGACAGCCAGGGCACTCCAGGGACAGCCAGGGCACCCCCCGGGACACCCAGGGCACCCCCAGGGACACCTAGGGGACAGCCAGGGCACCCCAGGCACACCCAGGGCGCCCTCAGGGACACCTAGAGGACAGCCAGGGCACCCCGAGGGACACCAGCGCACCCCCAGGGACACCAAGGTGACAGCCAGGGCACGCTAGGGTCAGCCAGGACACCCTCAGGGACACCAAGGGGACAGACAGGACACCCTCAGGGACACCTAGAGGACAGGCAGGGCACCCCCAGAGACCCCTAGGGGACAGCCAGGGCACTCGCAGGGACACTCTGGGCACCCCCAGGGACACCTAGGGGACCTCCAGGGACATCTAGGGGACAGCCAGGGCATCCCAGGGAAAGCCAGGGCACCCCCAGGGACACCTAGGGGACAGCCAGGGCACCCCAGGGACAGCCAGGGCACCCTCAGGGACACCTAGGGGACAGCCAGGGCCCCCCCAGGGACACCTAGGGGACAGCCAGGGCACCCCAGGGACACCCAGGTCACCCCCAGGGACACCTAGGGGACAGCCAGGGCATCCCGAGGGACAGGGAGGGCACCCACAGGGACACCTAGAGGACAGCCAGGGCACCCCCAGGGACACCTAGGAGACAGCCAGGGCACGCCAGGGACACCCAGGGCACCCTCAGGGACACTGACGGGACAGCCAGGGCACCCCAGGGACACGTAGGGGACCTCCCGGGCACCTCAGGGACAGCCAGGGCACCCTAGGGACAGCCATGGCACCCTAGGGACAGCCAGGGCACCCCAGGGACACCAAGGGCACCCCCAGGGACACCTAGGGGACAGCCTGGGCACCCCCAGGGACACCTAGGGGACAGCCAGGGCACCCCAGGGACACCCAGGGCACCCCCGGGGACACCGAGGGGACAGCCAGGGTACCCTAGGGACAGCCAGGGCACCCCCAGGGACACCTCAGGGACAGGCAGGGCACCCCCAGGGACACCTAGGGGACAGGCGGGGCACCCCCAGGGACACAGACGGGACAGCCAGGGCACCCCCAGAGACCCCTAGGGGACAGCCAGGGCACTCCCAGGGACACTCTGGGCACCCACAGGGACACCTTGGGGACAGCCAGGGCAGCCCAGGGACACCCAGGGCACCTCCAGGGACACCTAGGGGACAGCCAGGGCACCCGAGGGACAGCCAGGGCACCCCCAGGGACACCTAGGGCACAGCCAGGGCACCCTAGGGTCAGCCAGGACACCCTCAGGGACCCCAAGGGGACCCCCAGGGCCCCCCCAGGGACACCTAGGGGACAGCCAGGGCACCCCAGGGACACCCAGGTCACCCCCAGGGACACCTAGGGGAGAGCCAGGGCATCCCGAGGGACAGGGAGGGCACCCACAGGGACACCTAGAGGACAGCCAGGGCACCCCCAGGGAAACCTAGGGGACAGCCAGGGCACCCCCAGAGACCCCTATGGGACAGCAAGGGCGCTCGGAGGGACACTCTGGGCACCCCCAGGGACACCTAGGGGACCTCCAGGGACATCTAGGGGACAGCCAGGGCAACCCAGGGACAGCAAGGGCACCCCCAGGGACACCTAGGGGACAGCCAGGGCACCCCAGGGACAGCCACGGCACCCTCAGGGACACCTAGAGGACAGCCAGGGCACCCCCAGGGACACCCAGGGCACCCTCATGGACACTGACGGGACAGCCAGGGCATCCCGAGGGAGAGGGAGGGCACCCAAAGGGACACCTAGAGGACAGCCAGGGCACCCCCAGGGACACCTAGGGGACAGCCAGGGCACGCCAGGGACAGCCAGGGCACCCCAGGGACACCTAGAGGACAGCCAGGGCACCCCCAGGGACACCTAGGAGACAGCCAGGGCACGCCAGGGACACCCAGGGCACCCTCATGGACACTGACGGGACAGCCAGGGCACCCCAGGGACACGTAGGGGACCTCCCCGGCACCCCAGGGACAGCCAGGGCACCCCTAGGGACACCAAGGGGACAGCCAGAGCACCCCAAGGACAGCCAGGGTACCCCCAGGGACACAAAGGGGACAGCCAGGGCACCCCCAGGTACACCAAGGGGACAGCCAGGGAACCCCCAGGGACACCTAGGGGACAGCCAGGGCACCCCAGGGACACCCAGGGCACCCCCAGGGACACCTAGGGGACAGGCAGGGCACCTCCAGGGACAGCCAGGGTACCCCCAGGGCACCCCAGGGACACCCGGGGCACCCCCAGGGACACCTAGGGACAGTCAGGGCACCCCAGGGACACCTAGGGGACAGCCAGGGCACCTTAGGGACAGCCAGGGCACCCCGAGGGACACCTAAGTGACAGCCAGGGCACCCCAGGGACATCGAGGGACAGCCAGGAACCCCCTGGGACAGCCAGCTCACCCCCACGGCCGCCTCCACCTCCAGGAGCTATCAAAACCCTCCTCAGGTTCTTTGATGCCTCAAATGGGCCGCCCAAACCTCCCGAATACCCCCCAAAGCACCCAAAGCAGCCCCCAGGACTCCCCCCAGACCCCCCACAACCCAAAAACCCCCTCCACGACAACTCAGGACCCCCAGGATCCCCCCAAATCCGCGCCCCCCTCACCCTGAGGTCCCGTTTGAGCCGCTCCACGTTGCGGACAGGCACCAGCTCATCAAGCCCCAAGCACCAACACCTGCGGGACTGGGATGGACTGAGAGCACTGGGAGGGTGACCAGAGAAACCTGGGATGGACGAAGAGTGGACTGGGATGAACTGGCAGGCGTGTGGGGGTCCATGGTGGCCACTCGGTGCCTTACTGGTCTAGACTGGGATGGGTCGGATGGCCCCAGGGGAGGGGGTGAGGCCACACTGGTCCAGACCGGGAGGGGAGTCACCATGGCGCCGGAGGCGGAGTCGAGGATACGAGCGAGGAAGGGACACCTAGGGGACAGCCAGGGCAACCCAGGGACACCAGGGCACCCCCAGGGACACCAAAGGCACAGCCAGGGCACCCTAGGGACAGCCAGGGCACCCTCCGGGACACCGAGGGCACAGCCAGGGCACCCCCAGGGACACCTAGGGGACAGGCAGGGCACCCCCAGAGCCCCCTAGGAGACAGCCAGGGCCCCCAAGGGACACCCAGGGCACCCCCAGGGTCACCTAGGGGACAGACAGGGCATCCCCAGGGACACCCAGGGCACCCCCAGGGACACCTAGGGGACAGGCAGGGCACCCCAGGCACACCCAGGGCACCCCCAGGGACACCTAGGGGACAGCCAGGGCACCCCAGGGACACCAAGGGGACAGTCAGGGCACCCCCAGGGACACCTAGGGGACAGGCAGGCCACTCCAGGGACACCCAGGGCACCCCCAGGGACACCTACGGGACAGCAAGGGCACCCCCAGGGACACCTAGGGGACACCCAGGGCACCCCCAGAGACACCGAGGGCACAGCCAGGGCACCCTACGGACAGCCAGGACACCCCCAGGGACACCTAAGGGACAGGCAGGGCACCCCCATGGACACCTAGGGGACAGCCAGGGCACGCCAGGGACACCCAGGGCACCCCAGGGACACCTATAGGACAGCCAGGGAACCCCAAGGGACACCTTGGGGTCAGCCAGGGCACTCCAGGGACACCTAAGGAACAGGCAGGGCACCTCCAGGGACAGCCAGGGTACCCCCAGGGCACCCCAGGGACACCCGGGGCACCGCCAGGGACACCTAGGGACAGTCAGGGCACCCCAGGGACACCTAGGGGACAGCCAGGGCACCCTAGGGACAGCCAGGGCACCCCGAGGGACACCTAAGTGACAGCCAGGGCACCCTCCGGGACACCGAGGGCACAGCCAGGGCACCCCCAGGGACACCTAGGGGACAGGCAGGGCACCCCCAGAGCCCCCTAGGAGACAGCCAGGGCCCCCCAGGGACACCCAGGGCACCCCCAGGGACACCTAGGGGACAGACAGGGCATCCCCAGGGACACCCAGGGCACCCCCAGGGACACCTAGGGGACAGGCAGGGCACCCCAGGCACACCCAGGGCACCCCCAGGGACACCTAGGGGACAGCCAGGGCACCCTAAGGACAGCCAGGGCAACCCCAGGGACACAGAGGGCACAGCCAGGGCACCCCCAAGGACACCTAGGGGACAGGCAGGCCACCCACAGGGACACCGAGGGGACAGCCAGGGCACCCTAGGGACAGCCAGGGCACCCCCAAGGACACCTAGGGGACAGGCAGGGCACCCCCAGAGACACTGAGGGCACAGCCTGGGCACCCTAGGGACAGCCAGGGCACCCCCAGAGACACCTAGGGGACACGCAGGGCACCCCCAGGGACACCGAGGGGACAGGCAGGGCACCCCTAGAGACACCGAAGGCACAGCCAGGGCACCCTGGGGACAGCCAGGGCACCCCCAGGGACACCTAGGGGACAGGCAGGGCACCCCCAGGGAAACCTAGGGGACAGCTAGGGCACCCCGAGGGACACCAGGGCACCCCAGGGACACCTAGGGGACATCCAGAGCACCCCAGGGACAGCACAGCCAGGGCACCCCCAGGGACAGCTAGGTACAGCAAGGGCACCCCCAGGGACACCTCAGGGACACCCTGGGCACCCCCAGGGACACCAAGGGGACCCCCAGGGACACCTAGGGACAGCCAGGGCACCCCAGGGACAGCGAGGGCACCCCCAGGGACACCTAGGGGACCTCCAGGGCACCCCCAGGGACACGTACGGGACAGCCAGGGAACCCCAGTGACACCCTGTGCACCCCCAGGGACACCCAGGGCCCCTTCAGGGACACCTCGGGGACAGCCAGGGAACCCGAGGGACAGCCAGGGCACCCCCAGGGACACCTAGGGACAGCCAGGGAACCCGAGGGACAGGCAGGGCACCCCCAGGGACACCTAGGGGACAGGCAGGGCACCCCCAGGGACACCTAGGGGACAGTCAGGGCCCCCCCAGGGACACCCAGGGCACTCCCAGGGACACCTAGGGGACAGGCAGGGCACTCACAGGGACACCCAGGGCACCCCCAGGACACCTAGGGGACAGGCAGGGCACTCACAGGGACACTCTGGGCACCCACAGGGACACCTTGGGAACAGCCAGGGCACCCCCAGGGACACCCAGGGCACCCCCAGGAACACTAGGGGACAGCCAGGGCACCCTAGGGACAGCCAGGGCACCCCAGGGACACGCAGGGCACCCCCAGAGACACCTAGGGGACAGCCAGGGCACCCTAAAGACAGCCAGGGCACCCCCAGGGACACCTAGGGACAGGCAGGGCACCCCAGGGACACCCAGGGCACCCCAGGAACACCTAGGGGACAGCCAGGGCACCCCAGAGACCCCTATGGGACAGCAAGGGCGCTCGGAGGGACACTCTCGGGCACCCCCAGGGACACCTAGGGGACCTCCAGGGACATCTAGGGGACAGCCAGGGCAACCCAGGGACAGCAAGGGCACCCCCAGGGACACCTAGGGGGACAGCCAGGGCACCCCAGGGACAGCCACGGCACCCTCAGGGACACCTAGAGGACAGCCAGGGCACCCCCAGGGACACCTAGGAGACAGCCAGGCACGCCAGGGACACCCAGGGCACCCTCATGGACACTGACGGGACAGCCAGGGCACCCCAGGGACACGTAGGGGACCTCCCGGGCACCCCAGGGGACAGCAGGGCACCCTAGGGACAGCCATGGCACCCTAGGGACAGCCAGGGCACCCCCAGGGACACCCAGGGCACCCCCAGAGACACCGAGGGCACAGCCAGGGCACCCTAGGGACACCTAAGGGACACCCAGGGCACCCCTAGGGACACCAAGCGGACAGCCAGAGCACCCCAAGGACAGCCAGGGTACCCCCAGGGACACCTAGGGGAAAGGCAGGGCACCACCAGGGACACCTAGGGGACAGCCAGGGCCCCCCCAGGGACACCTAGGGGACAGCCAGGGCACTCCAGGGACAGCCAGGGCACCCCCCGGGACACCCAGGGCACCCCCAGGGACACCTAGGGGACAGCCAGGGCACCCCAGGCACACCCAGGGCGCCCTCAGGGACACCTAGAGGACAGCCAGGGCACCCCAGGCACACCCAGGGCACCCTCAGGGACACCTAGGGGACAGCCAGGGCACCCCCAGGAACACCTAGGGGACAGGCAGGGCACCCCAGGGACACCTAAGGGACAGGCCAGGGCACCCCCAGGGACACCTAGGGGACAGGCAGGGCACCCCCAGGGACACTGACGGGACAGCCAGGGCACCCCCAGAGACCCCTAGGGGACAGCCAGGGACCTCCCAGGGACATTCTGGGCACCCCAAGGGACACCTTGGGGTCAGCCAGGGCACCCCACGGACACCCAGGGCACCCCCAGGGACACCGAGGGCACAGCCAGGGCACTCCCAGGGACACTCTGGGCACCCCAAGGGACACCTTGGGGACAGCCAGGGCAGCCAGGGACACCCAGGGCACCCCCAGGGACACCTAGGGGACAGCCAGGGCACCCGAGGGACAGCAGGGCACCCCTAGGGACACCAAGGGCACAGCCAGGGGCCCCCCCAGGAACACCGAGGGGACAGGCAGGGCACCCCCAGGGACACCGAGGGGACAGCCAGGGCACCCCCAGGGACACCTAGGGGACAGGCAGGGCACCCCCAGGGACACCTAGGGGACAGGCAGAGGGACCCCCAGGGCACCCCAGGGACACCCAGGGCACCCCTAGGGACACCAAGGGGACAGCCAGAGCACCCCAAGGACAGCCAGGGTACCCCCAGGGACACCTAGGGGACAGGCAGGGCACCCCCAGGGACACCTAGGGGACAACCAGGGCCCCCCCAGGGACACCTAGGGGACAGCCAGGGCACTCCAGGGACAGCCAGGGCACCCCCCGGGACACCCAGGGCACCCCCAGGGACACCTAGGGGACAGCCAGGGCACCCCAGGCACACCCAGGGCACCCTCAGGGACACCTAGAGGACAGCCAGGGCACCCCAGGCACACCCAGGGCACCCTCAGGGACACCTAGGGGGACAGCCAGGGGCACCCCCAGGGACACCTAGGGGACAGGCAGGGCACCCCAGGGACACCTAGGGGAAAGCCAGGGCCCCCCCAGGAACACCTAGGGGACAGGCAGGGCACCCCCAGGGACACCTAGGGGACAGCCAGGGCCCCCCCAGGGAAACCTAGGGGACAGGCAGGGCACCCCCAGGGACACCTAGGGGACAGGCAGAGGACCCCAAGGACAGCCAGGGTACCCCCAGGGACACAAAGGGGACAGCCAGGGCACCCCCAGGTACACTAAGGGGACAGCCACTGCACCCCCAAGGACACGTAGGGGACACGCAGAGCACGCCCAGGGACACCTAGGGGACAGCCATGGCACCCTGGGGACAGGCAGGTCACCCCCAGGGACACTAGGGGACAGCTAGGGCACCCTAGGGACAGCCAGGGCACCCCCAGGGACACCTAGGGGACAGGCATGGCACCCCCAGGGACACGTAGGGGACAGCCAGGGCCCCCCCAAGGACACCTAGGGGACAGCCAGGGCACCCCGAGGGACACCAGCGCACCCCCAGGGACACCAAGGTGACAGCCAGGGCACGCTAGGGTCAGCCAGGACACCCTCAGGGACACCAAGGGGACAGACAGGACACCCTCAGGGACACCTAGGGGACAGGCAGGGCACCCCCAGAGACCCCTAGGGGACAGCCAGGGCACTCGCAGGGACACTCTGGGCACCCCCAGGGACACCTAGGGGACCCCTAGGGACATCTAGGGGACAGCCAGGGCATCCCAGGGAAAGCCAGGGCACCCCCAGGGACACCTAGGGACAGCCAGGGCACCCCAGGGACAGCCAGGGCACCCTCAGGGACACCTAGGGGACAGCCAGGCCCCCCCAGGGACACCTAGGGGACAGCCAGGGGCACCCCAGGGACACCCAGGTCACCCCCAGGGACACCTAGGGGACAGCCAGGGCATCCCGAGGGACAGGGAGGGCACCCACAGGGACACCTAGAGGACAGCCAGGGCACCCCCAGGGACACCTAGGAGACAGCCAGGGCACGCCAGGGACACCCAGGGCACCCTCAGGGACACTGACGGGACAGCCAGGGCACCCCAGGGACACGTAGGGGACCTCCCGGGCACCTCAGGGACAGCCAGGGGCACCCTAGGGACAGCCATGGCACCCTAGGGACAGCCAGGGCACCCCAGGGACACCAAGGGCACCCCCCAGGGACACCTAGGGGACAGCCTGGGCACCCCCAGGGACACCTAGGGGACAGCCAGGGCACCCCAGGGACACCCAGGGCACCCCCGGGGACACCGAGGGGACAGCCAGGGTACCCTAGGGACAGCCAGGGCACCCCCAGGGACACCTCAGGGACAGGCAGGGCACCCCCAGGGACACCTAGGGGACAGGCGGGGCACCCCCAGGGACACAGACGGGACAGCCAGGGCACCCCCAGAGACCCCTAGGGGACAGCCAGGGCACTCCCAGGGACACTCTGGGCACCCACAGGGACACCTTGGGGACAGCCAGGGCCAGCCCAGGGACACCCAGGGCACCTCCAGGGACACCTAGGGGACAGCCAGGGCACCCGAGGGACAGCCAGGGCACCCCCAGGGACACCTAGGGCACAGCCAGGGCACCCTAGGGTCAGCCAGGACACCCTCAGGGACCCCAAGGGGACCCCCAGGGCCCCCCCAGGGACACCTAGGGGACAGCCAGGGCACCCCAGGGACACCCAGGTCACCCCCAGGGACACCTAGGGGAGAGCCAGGGCATCCCGAGGGACAGGGAGGGCACCCACAGGGACACCTAGAGGACAGCCAGGGCACCCCCAGGGAAACCTAGGGGACAGCCAGGGCACCCCCAGAGACCCCTATGGGACAGCAAGGGCGCTCGGAGGGACACTCTGGGCACCCCCAGGGACACCTAGGGGACCTCCAGGGACATCTAGGGGACAGCCAGGGCAACCCAGGGACAGCAAGGGCACCCCCAGGGACACCTAGGGGACAGCCAGGGCACCCCAGGGACAGCCACGGCACCCTCAGGGACACCTAGAGGACAGCCAGGGCACCCCCAGGGACACCCAGGGCACCCTCATGGACACTGACGGGACAGCCAGGGCATCCGAGGGAGAGGGAGGGCACCCAAAGGGACACCTAGAGGACAGCCAGGGCACCCCCAGGGACACCTAGGGGGACAGCCAGGGCACGCCAGGGACAGCCAGGGCACCCCAGGGACACCTAGAGGACAGCAGGGCACCCCCAGGGACACCTAGGAGACAGCCAGGGCACGCCAGGGACACCCAGGGCACCCTCATGGACACTGACGGGACAGCCAGGGCACCCCAGGGACACGTAGGGGACCTCCCCGGCACCCCAGGGACAGCCAGGGCACCCCTAGGGACACCAAGGGGACAGCCAGAGCACCCCAAGGACAGCCAGGGTACCCCCAGGGACACAAAGGGGACAGCCAGGGCACCCCCAGGTACACCAAGGGGACAGCCAGGGAACCCCCAGGGACACCTAGGGGACAGCCAGGGCACCCCAGGGACACCCAGGGCACCCCCAGGGACACCTAGGGGACAGGCAGGGCACCTCCAGGGACAGCCAGGGTACCCCCAGGGCACCCCAGGGACACCCGGGGCACCCCCAGGGACACCTAGGGACAGTCAGGGCACCCCAGGGACACCTAGGGGACAGCCAGGGCACCTTAGGGACAGCCAGGGCACCCCGAGGGACACCTAAGTGACAGCCAGGGCACCCCAGGGACATCGAGGGACAGCCAGGAACCCCCTGGGACAGCCAGCTCACCCCCACGGCCGCCTCCACCTCCAGGAGCTATCAAAACCCTCCTCAGGTTCTTTGATGCCTCAAATGGGCCGCCCAAACCTCCCGAATACCCCCCAAAGCACCCAAAGCAGCCCCCAGGACTCCCCCCAGACCCCCCACAACCCAAAAACCCCCTCCACGACAACTCAGGACCCCCAGGATCCCCCCAAATCCGCGCCCCCCTCACCCTGAGGTCCCGTTTGAGCCGCTCCACGTTGCGGACAGGCACCAGCTCATCAAGCCCCAAGCACCAACACCTGCGGGACTGGGATGGACTGAGAGCACTGGGAGGGTGACCAGAGAAACCTGGGATGGACGAAGAGTGGACTGGGATGAACTGGCAGGCGTGTGGGGGTCCATGGTGGCCACTCGGTGCCTTACTGGTCTAGACTGGGATGGGTCGGATGGCCCCAGGGGAGGGGGTGAGGCCACACTGGTCCAGACCGGGAGGGGAGTCACCATGGCGCCGGAGGCGGAGTCGAGGATACGAGCGAGGAAGGGACACCTAGGGGACAGCCAGGGCAACCCAGGGACACCAGGGCACCCCCAGGGACACCAAAGGCACAGCCAGGGCACCCTAGGGACAGCCAGGGCACCCTCCGGGACACCGAGGGCACAGCCAGGGCACCCCCAGGGACACCTAGGGGACAGGCAGGGCACCCCCAGAGCCCCCTAGGAGACAGCCAGGGCCCCCAAGGGACACCCAGGGCACCCCCAGGGTCACCTAGGGGACAGACAGGGCATCCCCAGGGACACCCAGGGCACCCCCAGGGACACCTAGGGGACAGGCAGGGCACCCCAGGCACACCCAGGGCACCCCCAGGGACACCTAGGGGACAGCCAGGGCACCCTAAGGACAGCCAGGGCAACCCCAGGGACACAGAGGGCACAGCCAGGGCACCCCCAAGGACACCTAGGGGACAGGCAGGCCACCCACAGGGACACCGAGGGGACAGCCAGGGCACCCTAGGGACAGCCAGGGCACCCCCAAGGACACCTAGGGGACAGGCAGGGCACCCCCAGAGACACTGAGGGCACAGCCTGGGCACCCTAGGGACAGCCAGGGCACCCCCAGAGACACCTAGGGGACACGCAGGGCACCCCCAGGGACACTGAGGGGACAGTCAGGGCACCCTAGGGACAGCCAGGGCACCCCTAGAGACACCGAAGGCACAGCCAGGGCACCCTGGGGACAGCCAGGGCACCCCCAGGGACACCTAGGGGACAGGCAGGGCACCCCCAGGGAAACCTAGGGGACAGCTAGGGCACCCCGAGGGACACCAGGGCACCCCAGGGACACCTAGGGGACATCCAGAGCACCTCAGGGACAGCCAGGGCACCCCAAAGGAACAGCTAGGGTACAGCAAGGGCACCCCCAGGGACACCTCAGGGACACCCTGGGCACCCCCAGGGACACCAAGGGGACCCCCAGGGACACCTAGGGGACAGCCAGGGCACCCCAGGGACAGCGAGGGCACCCCCAGGGACACCTAGGGGACCTCCAGGGCACCCCCAGGGACACGTACGGGACAGCCAGGGAACCCCAGTGACACCCTGTGCACCCCCAGGGACACCCAGGGCCCCTTCAGGGACACCTCGGGGACAGCCAGGGAACCCGAGGGACAGCCAGGGCACCCCCAGGGACACCTAGGGGACAGCCAGGGCACTCCAGGGACAGCCAGGGCACCCCCAGGGACACCTACGGGACAGCCAGGGCACCCCCAGGGACACCAAGGGCATAGCAAGGGCACCCTAGGGACAGCCAGGGCACCTCCAGGGACACCTAGGGGACAGCCAGGGCGCCCCAGAGACACCCAGGGCACCCCCAGGGACACGAAGGGGACAGCCAGGGCACCCCAGGGACACCCTGGGCACCCCCAGGGACACCGAGGGGACAGCCAGGGCACCCCAGGGACACCCTGGGCACCCCCAGGGACACCGAGGGGACAGCCTTGGCACCCCAGGGACACCCTGGGCACCCCCAGGGACACCTAGGGGACAGCCAGGGCACCCCCAGGGACACCCAGGGCACCCCCAGGGACACCTAGGGGACAGCCAGGGCATCCCCAGGGACACCCAGGGCACCCCCAGGGACACCTAGGGGACAGCCAGGGCACCCCAGGCACACCCATGGCACACCCAGGGACACCTAGGGGACAGATAGGGCACTCCAGAGACAGCCAGAGCACCCCCAGGGACACCGAGGGGATACCCAGGGCACCCCGAGGGACACCAGGGCACTCCAAGGGACACCTAGGGGACAGACAGGGCACCCTAGGGACAGCCAGGGCACCCACAGGGACACCAAGGGCACAGCCAGGGCAGCCCCAGGGACACCAAGGGCACAGCCAGGGCACCCCCAGGGACACCAAGGGCACAGCCAGGGCACCCTAGGGACAGCCAGGGCACCCCCAGGGACACCTAGGGCACCCCCAGAAACACCTAGGGGACAGCCAGGGCACCCCAGGGACACACAGGGCACCCCCAGGGACACCTAGGGGACAGCCAGGGCAACCCCAGGGACAGCGAGGGCACCCCCAGGGACACCCAGGGCACCCCCAGGGACACTTTGGGGACAGCCAGGGCACCCCGAGGGACAGCCAGGGCACCCCCAGGGACACCTAGGGGACAGCCAGGGCAGCCCAGGGACACTCAGGGCACCCCCAGGGACACCTAGGGGACCTCCAGGGAACCCCAGCGACACGTACGGGACAGCCAGGGAACCCCACTGACACCCTGTGCACCCCCAGGGACACCCAGGGCCCCCCCAGGGACACCTAGGGGACAGCCAGGGAACCCGAGGGACAGCCAGGGCACCCCCAGGGACACCTAGGAGACAGCCAGGGCACCCTAAAGACAGCCAGGGCACCCGCAGGGACACCTAGGGGACAGGCAGGGCACCCCCAGGGACACCTAGGGGACAGCCAGGGCACCCACAGGGACATTTAGGGGACAGCCAGGGCACTCCAGGGACACCCAGGGCACCCCCAGGGACACCTAGAGGACAGCCAGGGCACCCCCAGGGACACCAAGGGGACCCCCAGGGACACCTAGGGGACAGGCAGGGCACCCCCAGGGACACCTAGGGGACAGTCAGGGCCCCCCCAGGGACACCCAGGGCACCCCCAGGGACACCTAGGGGACAGCCAGGGCACCCCGAGGGACACCCAGGGCATCCCCAGGGACACGTAGAGGACAGCCATGGCACCCCAGGGACAGCCAGGGCACCCCCAGGGACACCAAGGGGACAGCCAGAGCACCCCAAGAACAGCCAGGGCACCCCCAGGGACACCTAGGGGCCAGCCAGGGAACCCCAGGGACACCAAGGGGACAGCCAGGGCATCCCCAGGGACACCTAGGGGACAGGCAGGCCACTCCAGGGACACCCAGGGCACCCCCAGGGACACCTACGGGACACCCAGGGCACCCCCAGAGACACCGAGGGCACAGCCAGGGCACCCTACGGACAGCCAGGACACCCCCAGGGACACCTAAGGGACAGGCAGGGCACCCCCAGGGACACCTAGGGGACAGCCAGGGCACGCCACGGACACCCAGGGCACCCCAGGGACACCTATAGGACAGCCAGGGAACCCCAAGGGACACCTTGGGGTCAGCCAGGGCACTCCAGGGACACCTAGGGGACAGGCAGGGCACCTCCAGGGACAGCCAGGGTACCCCCAGGGCACCGCAGGGACACCCGGGGCACCCCCAGGGACACCTAGGGACAGTCAGGGCACCCCAGGGACACCTAGGGGACAGCCAGGGCACCCTAGGGACAGCCAGGGCACCCCGAGGGACACCTAAGTGACAGCCAGGGCAGCCCAGGGACACTCAGGGCACCCCCAGGGAAACCTAGGGGACAGCCAGGGCACCCTAAAGACAGCCAGGGCACCCGCAGGGACACCTAGGGGACAGCCAGGGCACCCCCAGGGACACCTAGGGGACAGCCAGGGCACCCCCAGGGACATTTAGGGGACAGCCAGGGCACTCCAGGGACACCCAGGGCACCCCCAGGGACACCTAGGGGACAGCCAGGGCACCCCAGGGACACCTAGGGCACCCCCAGGGCCACCGAGGGGACAGCCAGGGCACCCCAGGGACAGCGAGGGCACCCCCAGGGACACCCAGGGCACCCTCAGGGACACTTAGGGGACAGCCAGGGCACCCTACGGACAGCCAGGGCACCCCCAGGGACACCTAGAGGACAGCCAGGGCACCCCCAGGGACACCTAGGGGACAGGCAGGGCACCCCCAGGGACACCTAGGGGACAGTCAGGGCCCCCCCAGGGACACCCAGGGCACCCCCAGGGACACCTAGGGGACAGCCAGGGCACACCAGGGACACCCAGGGCATCCCCAGGGACACGTAGAGGACAGCCATGGCACCCCAGGGACAGCCAGGGCACCCCCAGGGACACCAAGGGGACAGCCAGAGCACCCCAAGGACAGCCAGGGCACCCCCAGGGACACCTAGGGGCCAGCCAGGGCACCCCAGGGACACCAAGGGGACAGCCAGGGCACCCCCAGAGACACCTAGGGGACAGGCAGGCCACTCCAGGGACACCCAGGTCACCCCCAGGGACACCTACGGGACAGCAAGGGCACCCCCAGGGACACCTAGGGGACACCCAGGGCACCCCCAGAGACACCGAGGGCACAGCCAGGGCACCCTACGGACAGCCAGGACACCCCCAGGGACACCTAAGGGACAGGCAGGGCACCCCCAGGGACACCTAGGGGACAGCCAGGGCACGCCAGGGACACCCAGGGCACCCCAGGGACACCTATAGGACAGCCAGGGAACCCCAAGGGACACCTTGGGGTCAGCCAGGGCACTCCAGGGACACCTAGGGGACAGGCAGGGCACCTCCAGGGACAGCCAGGGTACCCCCAGGGCACCCCAGGGACACCCGGGGCACCCCCAGGGACACCTAGGGACAGTCAGGGCACCCCAGGGACACCTAGGGGACAGCCAGGGCACCCTAGGGACAGCCAGGGCACCCCGAGGGACACCTAAGTGACAGCCAGGGCACCCCAGGGACATCGAGGGACAGCCAGGAACCCCCTGGGACAGCCAGCTCACCCCCACGGCCGCCTCCACCTCCAGGAGCTATCAAAACCCTCCTCAGGTTCTTTGATGCCTCAAATGGGCCGCCCAAACCTCCCGAATACCCCCCAAAGCACCCAAAGCAGCCCCCAGGACTCCCCCCAGACCCCCCACAACCCAAAAACCCCCTCCACGACAACTCAGGACCCCCAGGATCCCCCCAAATCCGCGCCCCCCTCACCCTGAGGTCCCGTTTGAGCCGCTCCACGTTGCGGACAGGCACCAGCTCATCAAGCCCCAAGCACCAACACCTGCGGGACTGGGATGGACTGAGAGCACTGGGAGGGTGACCAGAGAAACCTGGGATGGACGAAGAGTGGACTGGGATGAACTGGCAGGCGTGTGGGGGTCCATGGTGGCCACTCGGTGCCTTACTGGTCTAGACTGGGATGGGTCGGATGGCCCCAGGGGAGGGGGTGAGGCCACACTGGTCCAGACCGGGAGGGGAGTCACCATGGAGCCGGAGGCGGAGTCGAGGATACGAGCGAGGAAGGGACACCTAGGGGACAGCCAGGGCAACCCAGGGACACCAGGGCCCCCCCAGGGACACCTAGGGGACAGCCAGGGAACCCTAGGGACAGCCAGGGCACCCTCCGGGACACCGAGGGCACAGCCTAGGCACCCCCAGGGACACCGAGGGGACAGGCAGGGCACCCCCAGAGCCCCCTAGGAGACAGCCAGGGCCCCCCAGGGACACCCAGGGCACCCCCAGGGACACCTAGGGGACAGACAGGGCATCCCCAGGGACACCCAGGGCACCCCCAGGGACACCTAGGGGACAGGCAGGGCACCCCAGGCACACCCAGGGCACCCCCAGGGACACCTAGGGGACAGCCAGGGCACCCAAAGGACAGCCAGGGCAACTCCAGGGACACAGAGGGCACAGCCAGGGCACCCCCAAGGACACCTAGGGGACAGGCAGGCCACCCACAGGGACACCGAGGGGACAGCCAGGGCACCCTAGGGACAGCCAGGGCACCCCCAAGGACACCTAGGGGACAGGCAGGGCACCCCCAGAGACACTGAGGGCACAGCCTGGGCACCCTAGGGACAGCCAGGGCACCCCCAGAGACACCTAGGGGACACGCAGGGCACCCCCAGGGACACCGAGGGGACAGGCAGGGCACCCATAGAGACACCGAAGGCACAGCCAGGGCACCATGGGGACAGCCAGGGCACCCCCAGGGACACCTAGGGGACAGGCAGGGCACACCCAGGGAAACCTAGGGGACAGCTAGGGCACCCCGAGGGACACCAGGGCACCCCAGGGACACCTAGGGGACATCCAGAGCACCCCAGGGACAGCCAGGGCACCCCCAGGGACAGCTAGGGTACAGCAAGGGCACCCCCAGGGACACCTCAGGGACACCCTGGGCACCCCCAGGGACACCAAGGGGACCCCCAGGGACACCTAGGGGACAGCCAGGGCACCCCAGGGACAGCGAGGGCACCCCCAGGGACACCTAGGGGATTTCCAGGGCACCCCCAGGGACACGTACGGGACAGCCAGGGCACCCCAGGGACACGCAGGGCACCCCCAGAGACACCTAGGGGACAGCCAGGGCACCCTAAAGACAGCCAGGGCACCCCCAGGGACACCTAGGGGACAGGCAGGGCACCCCAGGGACACCCAGGGCACCCCCAGGGACACCTAGGGGACAGCCAGGGCACCCCCAGAGACCCCTATGGGACAGCAAGGGCGCTCGGAGGGACACTCTCGGCACCCCCAGGGACACCTAGGGGACCTCCAGGGACATCTAGGGGACAGCCAGGGCAACCCAGGGACAGCAAGGGCACCCCCAGGGACACCTAGGGGACAGCCAGGGCACCCCAGGGACAGCCACGGCACCCTCAGGGACACCTAGAGGACAGCCAGGGCACCCCCAGGGACACCTAGGAGACAGCCAGGGCACGCCAGGGACACCCAGGGCACCCTCATGGACACTGACGGGACAGCCAGGGCACCCCAGGGACACGTAGGGGACCTCCCGGGCACCCCAGGGACAGCCAGGGCACCCTAGGGACAGCCATGGCACCCTAGGGACAGCCAGGGCACCCCCAGGGACACCCAGGGCACCCCCAGAGACACCGAGGGCACAGCCAGGGCACCCTAGGGACACCTAAGGGACAGGCAGGGCACCCCCAGGGACACCTAGGGGACAGGCAGGGCACCCCCAGGGACACTGACAGGACAGCCAGGGCACCCCCAGAGACCCCTAGGGGACAGCCAGGGACCTCCCAGGGACATTCTGGGCACCCCAAGGGACACCTTGGGGTCAGCCAGGGCAGCCCAGGGACACCCAGGGCACCCCCAGGGACACCTAGGGGACAGCCAGGGCACTCCCAGGGACACTCTGGGCACCCCAAGGGACACCTTGGGGACAGCCAGGGCAGCCCAGGGACACCCAGGGCACCCCCAGGGACACCTAGGGGACAGCCAGGGCACCCGAGGGACAGCCAGGGCACCCCTAGGGACACCAAGGGCACAGCCAGGGCCCCCCCAGGAACACCGAGGGGACAGGCAGGGCACCCCCAGGGACACCGAGGGGACAGCCAGGGCACCCCCAGGGACACCTAGGGGACAGGCAGGGCACCCCCAGGGACACCTAGGGGACAGGCAGAGGACCCCCAGGGCACCCCAGGGACACCCAGGGCACCCCTAGGGACACCAAGGGGACAGCCAGAGCACCCCAAGGACAGCCAGGGTACCCCCAGGGACACCTAGGGGACAGGCAGGGCACCCCCAGGGACACCTAGGGGACAGCCAGGGCCCCCCCAGGGACACCTAGGGGACAGCCAGGGCACTCCAGGGACAGCCAGGGCACCCCCCGGGACACCCAGGGCACCCCCAGGGACACCTAGAGGACAGCCAGGGCACCCCAGGCACACCCAGGGCACCCTCAGGGACACCTAGAGGACAGCCAGGGCACCCCAGGCACACCCAGGGCACCCTCAGGGACACCTAGGGGACAGCCAGGGCACCCCCAGGGACACCTAGGGGACAGGCAGGGCACCCCAGGGACACCTAGGGGACAGCCAGGGCCCCCCCAGGAACACCTAGGGGACAGGCAGGGCACCCCCAGGGACACCTAGGGGACAGCCAGGGCCCCCCCAGGGAAACCTAGGGGACAGGCAGGGCACCCCCAGGGGCACCTAGGGGACAGGCAGGGCACCCCCAGGGACACCGAGGGGACAGCCAGGGCACCCCCAGGGACACCTAGGGGACAGGCAGGGCACCACCAGGGACACTTAGGGGACAGGCAGAGGACCCCAAGGACAGCCAGGGTACCCCCAGGGACACAAAGGGGACAGCCAGGGCACCCCCAGGTACACCAAGGGGACAGCCACTGCACCCCCAAGGACACGTAGGGGACACGCAGAGCACGCCCAGGGACACCTAGGGGACAGCCATGGCACCCTGGGGACAGGCAGGTCACCCCCAGGGACACCTAGGGGACAGCTAGGGCACCCTAGGGACAGCCAGGGCACCCCCAGGGACACCTAGGGGACAGGCATGGCACCCCCAGGGACACGTAGGGGACAGCCAGGGCCCCCCCAAGGACACCTAGGGGACAGCCAGGACACCCCGAGGGACACCAGCGCACCCCCAGGGACACCAAGGTGACAGCCAGGGCACGCTAGGGTCAGCCAGGACACCCTCAGGGACACCAAGGGGACAGACAGGGCACCCCAGGGACACCAAGGGGACATCCAGAGCACCCCAGGGACAGCCAGGGCACCCCTAGGGACACCTAGGGGACAGCAAGGGCACCTCCAGGGACACCCTGGGCACCCCCAGGGACACCTAGGGGACAGCCAGGGCATCCCCAGGGACAGCCAGGATACCCCCAGGGACACCTAGGGGACAGGCAGGGCACCCCCAGAGGCCCCTAGGGGACAGCCAGGGCACTCGCAGGGACACTCTGGGCACCCCCAGGGACACCTAGGGGACCTCCAGGGACATCTAGGGGACAGCCAGGGCACCCCAGGGAAAGCCAGGGCACCCCCAGGGACACCTAGGGGACAGCCAGGGCACCCCAGGGACAGCAAGGGCACCCTCAGGGACACCTAGGGGACAGCCAGGGCCCCCCCAGGGACACCTAGGGGACAGCCAGGGCACCCCAGGGACACCCAGGTCACCCCCAGGGACACCTAGGGGACAGCCAGGGCATCCCGAGGGACAGGGAGGGCACCCACAGGGACACCTAGAGGACAGCCAGGGCACCCCCAGGGACACCTAGGAGACAGCCAGGGCACCCCAGGGACACGTAGGGGACCTCCCGGGCACCTCAGGGACAGCCAGGGCACCCCAGGGACACCCAGGGCACCCCCAGGGACACCTAGGGGACAGCCTGGGCACCCCTAAGGAACACCTAGGGGACAGCCAGGGCACCCCAGGGACACCCAGGGCACCCCCAGGGACACCTAAGGGACAGGCAGGGCACCCCCAGGGACACCTAGGGGACAGGCGGGGCACCCCCAGGGACACAGACGGGACAGCCAGGGCACCCCCAGAGACCCCTAGGGGACAGCCAGGGACATCCCAGGGACACTCTGGGCACCCCAAGGGACACCTTGGGGTCAGCCAGGGCACCCCAGGGACACCCAGGGCACCCCCAGGGACACCGAGGGCACAGCCAGGGCACTCCCAGGGACACTCTGGGCACCCACAGGGACACCTTGGGGACAGCCAGGGCAGCCCAGGGACACCCAGGGCACCTCCAGGGACACCTAGGGGACAGCCAGGGCACCCGAGGGACAGCCAGGGCACCCCCAGGGACACCTAGGGCACAGCCAGGGCACCCTAGGGTCAGCCAGGACACCCTCAGGGACCCCAAGGGGACCCCCAGGGCCCCCCCAGGGACACCTAGGGGACAGCCAGGGCACCCCAGGGACACCCAGGTCACCCCCAGGGACACCTAGGGGAGAGCCAGGGCATCCCGAGGGACAGGGAGGGCACCCACAGGGACACCTAGAGGACAGCCAGGGCACCCCCAGGGACACCTAGGGGACAGCCAGGGCACCCCCAGAGACCCCTATGGGACAGCAAGGGCGCTCGGAGGGACACTCTGGGCACCCCCAGGGACACCTAGGGGACCTCCAGGGACATCTAGGGGACAGCCAGGGCAACCCAGGGACAGCAAGGGCACCCCCAGGGACACCTAGGGGACAGCCAGGGCACCCCAGGGACAGCCACGGCACCCTCAGGGACACCTAGAGGACAGCCAGGGCACCCCCAGGGACACCCAGGGCACCCTCATGGACACTGACGGGACAGCCAGGGCATCCCGAGGGAGAGGGAGGGCACCCAAAGGGACACCTAGAGGACAGCCAGGGCACCCCCAGGGACACCTAGGGGACAGCCAGGGCACGCCAGGGACACCCAGGGCACCCCAGGGACACCTAGAGGACAGCCAGGGCACCCCCAGGGACACCTAGGAGACAGCCAGGGCACGCCAGGGACACCCAGGGCACCCTCATGGACACTGACGGGACAGCCAGGGCACCCTAGGGACAGCCATGGCACCCTAGGGACAGCCAGGGCACCCCCAGGGACACCCAGGGCACCCCCAGAGACACCGAGGGCACAGCCAGGGCACCCTAGGGACACCTAAGGGACAGGCAGGGCACCCCCAGGGACACCTATGGGACAGGCAGGGCACCCCCAGGGACACTGACGGGACAGCCAGGGCACCCCCAGGAGACCCCTAGGAAACAGCCAGGGACCTCCCAGGGACATTCTGGGCACCCCAAGGGACACCTTGGGGTCAGCCAGGGCAGCCCAGGGACACCCAGGGCACCCCCAGGGACACCTAGAGGACAGCCAGGGCACCCGAGGGACAGCCAGGGCACCCCTAGGGACACCAAGGGCACAGCCAGGGCCCCCCCAGGAACACCGAGGGGACAGGCAGGGCACCCCCAGGGACACCGAGGGGACAGCCAGGGCACCCCCAGGGACACCTAGGGGACAGGCAGGGCACCCCCAGGGACACCTAGGGGACAGGCAGAGGACCCCAAGGGCACCCCAGGGACACCCAGGGCACCCCTAGGGACACCAAGGGGACAGCCAGAGCACCCCAAGGACAGCCAGGGTACCCCCAGGGACACAAAGGGGACAGCCAGGGCACCCCCAGGTACACCAAGGGGACAGCCAGGGAACCCCCAGGGACACCTAGGGGACAGCCAGGGCACCCCAGGGACACCCAGGGCACCCCCAGGGACACCTAGGGGACAGGCAGGGCACCTCCAGGGACAGCCAGGGTACCCCCAGGGCACCCCAGGGACACCCGGGGCACCCCCAGGGACACCTAGGGACAGTCAGGGCACCCCAGGGACACCTAGGGGACAGCCAGGGCACCCTAGGGACAGCCAGGGCACCCCGAGGGACACCTAAGTGACAGCCAGGGCACCCCAGGGACATCGAGGGACAGCCAGGAACCCCCTGGGACAGCCAGCTCACCCCCACGGCCGCCTCCACCTCCAGGAGCTATCAAAACCCTCCTCAGGTTCTTTGATGCCTCAAATGGGCCGCCCAAACCTCCCGAATACCCCCCAAAGCACCCAAAGCAGCCCCCAGGACTCTCCCCAGACCCCCCACAACCCAAAAACCCCCTCCACGACAACTCAGGACCCCCAGGATCCCCCCAAATCCGCGCCCCCCTCACCCTGAGGTCCCGTTTGAGCCGCTCCACGTTGCGGACAGGCACCAGCTCATCAAGCCCCAAGCACCAACACCTGCGGGACTGGGATGGACTGAGAGCACTGGGAGGGTGACCAGAGAAACCTGGGATGGACGAAGAGTGGACTGGGATGAACTGGCAGGCGTGTGGGGGTCCATGGTGGCCACTCGGTGCCTTACTGGTCTAGACTGGGATGGGTCGGATGGCCCCAGGGGAGGGGGTGAGGCCACACTGGTCCAGACCGGGAGGGGAGTCACCATGGCGCCGGAGGCGGAGTCGAGGATACGAGCGAGGAAGGGACACCTAGGGGACAGCCAGGGGCAAACCAGGGACACCAGGGCACCCCCAGGGACACCAAAGGCACAGCAGGGCACCCTCCGGGACACCGAGGGCACAGCCTAGGCACCCCCAGGGACACCGAGGGGACAGGCAGGGCACCCCCAGAGCCCCCTAGGAGACAGCCAGGGCCCCCCAGGGACACCCAGGGCACCCCCAGGGACACCTAGGGGACAGACAGGGCATCCCCAGGGACACCCAGGGCACCCCCAGGGACACCTAGGGGACAGGCAGGGCACCCCAGGCACACCCAGGGCACCCCCAGGGACACCTAGGGGACAGCCAGGGCACCCTAAGGACAGCCAGGGCAACCCCAGGGACACAGAGGGCACAGCCAGGGCACCCCAAGGACACCTAGGGGACAGGCAGGCCACCCACAGGGACACCGAGGGGACCAGCCAGGGCACCCTAGGGACAGCCAGGGCACCCCCAGGACACCTAGGGACAGGCAGGGCACCCCCAGAGACACTGAGGGCACAGCCTGGGCACCCTAGGGACAGCCAGGGCACCCCCAGAGACACCTAGGGGACACGCAGGGCACCCCCGGGACACTGAGGGGACAGTCAGGGCACCCTAGGGACAGCCAGGGCACCCCTAGAGACACCGAAGGCACAGCCAGGGCACCCTGGGGACAGCCAGGGCACCCCCAGGGACACATAGGGGACAGGCAGGGCACCCCCAGGGAAACCTAGGGGACAGCTAGGGCACCCCGGCACCCCAGGGACACCTAGGGGACATCCAGAGCACCTCAGGGACAGCCAGGGCACCCCAAAGGAACAGCTAGGGTACAGCAAGGGCACCCCCAGGGACACCTCAGGGACACCCTGGGCACCCCCAGGGACACCAAGGGGACCCCCAGGGACACCTAGGGGACAGCCAGGGCACCCCAGGGACAGCGAGGGCACCCCCAGGGACACCTAGGGGACCTCCAGGGCACCCCCAGGGACACGTACGGGACAGCCAGGGAACCCCAGTGACACCCTGTGCACCCCCAGGGACACCCAGGGCCCCTTCAGGGACACCTCGGGGACAGCCAGGGAACCCGAGGGACAGCCAGGGCACCCCCAGGGACACCTAGGGGACAGCCAGGGCACTCCAGGGACAGCCAGGGCACCCCCAGGGACACCTAGGGGACAGCCAGGGCACCCCCAGGGACACCAAGGGCATAGCAAGGGCACCCTAGGGACAGCCAGGGCACCCCCAGGGACACCTAGGGGACAGCCAGGGCGCCCCAGGGACACCCAGGGCACCCCCAGGGACACGAAGGGGACAGCCAGGGCACCCCAGGGACACCCTGGGCACCCCCAGGGACACCGAGGGGACAGCCAGGGCACCCCAGGACACCCTGGGCACCCCCAGGGACACCGAGGGGACAGCCTTGGCACCCCAGGGACACCCTGGGCACCCCCAGGGACACCTAGGGGACAGCCAGGGCACCCCCAGGGACACCCAGGGCACCCCCAGGGACACCTAGGGGACAGCCAGGGCATCCCCAGGGACACCCAGGGCACCCCCAGGGACACCTAGGGGACAGCCAGGGCACCCCAGGCACACCCAGGGCACACCCAGGGACACCTAGGGGACAGCCAGGGCACCCCCAGATACATCGTGGGCACAGCCAGGGCTCCCTAGGGACAGCCAGGGCACCCCCAGGGACACCTAGGGGACAGCCAGGGCACTCCAGGGACAGCCAGAGCACCCCCAGGGACACCTAGGGGATACCCAGGGCACCCCGAGGGACACCAGGGCACTCCCAGGGACACCTAGGGGACAGACAGGGCACCCTAGGGACAGCCAGGGCACCCACAGGGACACCAAGGGCACAGCCAGGGCACCCCCAGGGACACCAAGGGCACAGCCAGGGCACCCCCAGGGACACCAAGGGCACAGCCAGGGCACCCTAGGGACAGCCAGGGCACCCCCAGGGACACCTAGGGCACCCCCAGAAACACCTAGGGGACAGCCAGGGCACCCCAGGGACACACAGGGCACCCCCAGGGACACCTAGGGGACAGCCAGGGCAACCCCAGGGACAGCGAGGGCACCCCCAGGGACACCCAGGGCACCCCCAGGGACACTTAGGGGACAGCCAGGGCACCCCGAGGGACAGCCAGGGCACCCCCAGGGACACCTAGGGGACAGCCAGGGCAGCCCAGGGACACTCAGGGCACCCCCAGGGACACCTAGGGGACCTCCAGGGAACCCCAGCGACACGTACGGGACAGCCAGGGAACCCCACTGACACCCTGTGCACCCCCAGGGACACCCAGGGCCCCCCCAGGGACACCTAGGGGACAGCCAGGGCACCCTAAAGACAGCCAGGGCACCCGCAGGGACACCTAGGGGACAGGCAGGGCACCCCCAGGGACACCTAGGGGACAGCCAGGGCACCCTAAAGACAGCCAGGGCACCCGCAGGGACACCTAGGGGACAGGCAGGGCACCCCCAGGGACACCTAGGGGACAGCCAGGGCACCCCCAGGGACATTTAGGGGACAGCCAGGGCACTCCAGGGACACCCAGGGCACCCCCAGGGACACCTAGGGGACAGGCAGGGCACCCCCAGGGACACCAAGGGGACAGTCAGGGCCCCCCCAGGGACACCCAGGGCACCCCCAGGGACACCTAGGGGACAGCCAGGGCACCCCGAGGGACACCCAGGGCATCCCCAGGGACACGTAGACGACAGCCATGGCACCCCAGGGACAGCCAGGGCACCCCCAGGGACACCAAGGGGACAGCCAGAGCACCCCAAGGACAGCCAGGGCACCCCCAGGGACACCTAGGGGCCAGCCCGGGAACCCCAGGGACACCAAGGGGACAGCCAGGGCATCCCCAGGGACACCTAGGGGACAGGCAGGCCACTCCAGGGACACCCAGGGCACCCCCAGGGACACCTACGGGACACCCAGGGCACCCCCAGAGACACCGAGGGCACAGCCAGGGCACCCTACGGACAGCCAGGACACCCCCAGGGACACCTAAGGGACAGGCAGGGCACCCCCAGGGACACCTAGGGGACAGCCAGGGCACGCCACGGACACCCAGGGCACCCCAGGGACACCTATAGGACAGCCAGGGAACCCCAAGGGACACCTTGGGGTTAGCCAGGGCACTCCAGGGACACCTAGGGGACAGGCAGGGCACCTCCAGGGACAGCCAGGGTACCCCCAGGGCACCCCAGGGACACCCGGGGCACCCCCAGGGACACCTAGGGACAGTCAGGGCACCCCAGGGACACCTAGGGGACAGCCAGGGCACCCTAGGGACAGCCAGGGCACCCCGAGGGACACCTAAGTGACAGCCAGGGCACCCCAGGGACATCGAGGGACAGCCAGGAACCCCCTGGGACAGCCAGCTCACCCCCACGGCCGCCTCCACCTCCAGGAGCTATCAAAACCCTCCTCAGGTTCTTTGATGCCTCAAATGGGCCGCCCAAACCTCCCGAATACCCCCCAAAGCACCCAAAGCAGCCCCCAGGACTCCCCCCAGACCCCCCACAACCCAAAAACCCCCTCCACGACAACTCAGGACCCCCAGGATCCCCCCAAATCCGCGCCCCCCTCACCCTGAGGTCCCGTTTGAGCCGCTCCACGTTGCGGACAGGCACCAGCTCATCAAGCCCCAAGCACCAACACCTGCGGGACTGGGATGGACTGAGAGCACTGGGAGGGTGACCAGAGAAACCTGGGATGGACGAAGAGTGGACTGGGATGAACTGGCAGGCGTGTGGGGGTCCATGGTGGCCACTCGGTGCCTTACTGGTCTAGACTGGGATGGGTCGGATGGCCCCAGGGGAGGGGGTGAGGCCACACTGGTCCAGACCGGGAGGGGAGTCACCATGGCGCCGGAGGCGGAGTCGAGGATACGAGCGAGGAAGGGACACCTAGGGGACAGCCAGGGCAACCCAGGGACACCAGGGCACCCCCAGGGACACCAAAGGCACAGCCAGGGCACCCTAGGGACAGCCAGGGCACCCTCCGGGACACCGAGGGCACAGCCAGGGCACCCCCAGGGACACCTAGGGGACAGGCAGGGCACCCCCAGAGCCCCCTAGGAGACAGCCAGGGCCCCCCAGGGACACCCAGGGCACCCCCAGGGACACCTAGGGGACAGACAGGGCATCCCCAGGGACAGCCAGGGCACCCCCAGGGACACCTAGGGGACAGCCAGGGCACTCCAGGGACAGCCAGGGCACCCCCAGGGACACCTAGGGGACAGCCAGGGCACCCCCAGGGACACCAAGGGCATAGCAAGGGCACCCTAGGGACAGCCAGGGCACCCCCAGGGACACCTAGGGGACAGCCAGGGCGCCCCAGGGACACCAAGGGCACCCCCAGGGACACGAAGGGGACAGCCAGGGCACCCCAGGGACACCCTGGGCACCCCCAGGGACACCGAGGGGACAGCCAGGGCACCCCAGGGACACCCTGGGCACCCCCAGGGACACCGAGGGGACAGCCTTGGCACCCCAGGGACACCCTGGGCACGCCCAGGGACACCTAGGGGACAGCCAGGGCACCCCCAGGGACACCCAGGGCACCCCCAGGGACACCTAGGGGACAGTCAGGGCATCCCCAGGGACACCCAGGGCACCCCCAGGGACACCTAGGGGACAGCCAGGGCACCCCAGGCACACCCAGGGCACACCCAGGGACACCTAGGGGACAGCCAGGGCACCCCCAGATACACCGTGGGCACAGCCAGGGCTCCCTAGGGACAGCCAGGGCACCCCCAGGGACACCTAGGGGACAGCCAGGGCACTCCAGAGACAGCCAGAGCACCCCCAGGGACACCTAGGGGATACCCAGGGCACCCCGAGGGACACCAGGGCACTCCCAGGGACACCTAGGGGACAGACAGGGCACCCTAGGGACAGCCAGGGCACCCCCAGGGACACCAAGGGCACAGCCAGGGCACCCCCAGGGACACCAAGGGCACAGCCAGGGCACCCCCAGGGACACCAAGGGCACAGCCAGGGCACCCTAGGGACAGCCAGGGCACCCCCAGGGACACCTAGGGCACCCCCAGAAACACCTAGGGGACAACCAGGGCACCCCAGGGACACACAGGGCACCCCCAGGGACACCTAGGGGACAGCCAGGGCAACCCCAGGGACAGCGAGGGCACCCCCAGGGACACCCAGGGCACCCCCAGGGACACTTAGGGGACAGCCAGGGCACCCTAGGGACAGCCAGGGCACCCCCAGGGACACCTAAGTGACAGCCAGGGCAGCCCAGGGACACTCAGGGCACCCCCAGGGACACCTAGGGGACAGCCAGGGCACCCTAAAGACAGCCAGGGCACCCCCAGGGACACCTACGGGACAGCAAGGGCACCCCCAGGGACACCTAGGGGACACCCAGGGCACCCCCAGAGACACCGAGGGCACAGCCAGGGCACCCTACGGACAGCCAGGACACCCCCAGGGACACCTAAGGGACAGGCAGGGCACCCCCAGGGACACCTAGGGGACAGCCAGGGCACGCCAGGGACACCCAGGGCACCCCAGGGACACCTATAGGACAGCCAGGGAACCCCAAGGGACACCTTGGGGTCAGCCAGGGCACTCCAGGGACACCTAGGGGACAGGCAGGGCACCTCCAGGGACAGCCAGGGTACCCCCAGGGCACCCCAGGGACACCCGGGGCACCCCCAGGGACACCTAGGGACAGTCAGGGCACCCCAGGGACACCTAGGGGACAGCCAGGGCACCCTAGGGACAGCCAGGGCACCCCGAGGGACACCTAAGTGACAGCCAGGGCACCCCAGGGACATCGAGGGACAGCCAGGAACCCCCTGGGACAGCCAGCTCACCCCCACGGCCGCCTCCACCTCCAGGAGCTATCAAAACCCTCCTCAGGTTCTTTGATGCCTCAAATGGGCCGCCCAAACCTCCCGAATACCCCCCAAAGCACCCAAAGCAGCCCCCAGGACTCCCCCCAGACCCCCCACAACCCAAAAACCCCCTCCACGACAACTCAGGACCCCCAGGATCCCCCCAAATCCGCGCCCCCCTCACCCTGAGGTCCCGTTTGAGCCGCTCCACGTTGCGGACAGGCACCAGCTCATCAAGCCCCAAGCACCAACACCTGCGGGACTGGGATGGACTGAGAGCACTGGGAGGGTGACCAGAGAAACCTGGGATGGACGAAGAGTGGACTGGGATGAACTGGCAGGCGTGTGGGGGTCCATGGTGGCCACTCGGTGCCTTACTGGTCTAGACTGGGATGGGTCGGATGGCCCCAGGGGAGGGGGTGAGGCCACACTGGTCCAGACCGGGAGGGGAGTCACCATGGCGCCGGAGGCGGAGTCGAGGATACGAGCGAGGAAGGGACACCTAGGGGACAGCCAGGGCAACCCAGGGACACCAGGGCACCCCCAGGGACACCAAAGGCACAGCCAGGGCACCCTAGGGACAGCCAGGGCACCCTCCGGGACACCGAGGGCACAGCCAGGGCACCCCCAGGGACACCTAGGGGACAGGCAGGGCACCCCCAGAGCCCCCTAGGAGACAGCCAGGGCCCCCCAGGGACACCCAGGGCACCCCCAGGGACACCTAGGGGACAGACAGGGCATCCCCAGGGACACCCAGGGCACCCCCAGGGACACCTAGGGGACAAGCAGGGCACCCCAGGCACACCCAGGGCACCCCCAGGGACACCTAGGGGACAGCCAGGGCACCCTAAGGACAGCCAGGGCAACCCCAGGGACACAGAGGGCACAGCCAGGGCACCCCCAAGGACACCTAGGGGACAGGCAGGCCACCCACAGGGACACCGAGGGGACAGCCAGGGCACCCTAGGGACAGCCAGGGCACCCCCAAGGACACCTAGGGGACACGCAGGGCACCCCCAGGGACACCGAGGGGACAGTCAGGGCACCCTAGGGAAAGCCAGGGCACCCCTAGAGACACCGAAGGCACAGCCAGGGCACCCTGGGGACAGCCAGGGCACCCCCAGGGACACCTAGGGGACAGGCAGGGCACCCCCAGGGAAACCTAGGGGACAGCTAGGGCACCCCGAGGGACACCAGGGCACCCCAGGGACACCTAGGGGACATCCAGAGCACCTCAGGGACAGCCAGGGCACCCCAAAGGAACAGCTAGGGTACAGCAAGGGCACCCCCAGGGACACCTCAGGGACACCCTGGGCACCCCCAGGGACACCAAGGGGACCCCAAGGGACACCTAGGGGACAGCCAGGGCACCCCAGGGACAGCGAGGGCACCCCCAGGGACACCTAGGGGACCTCCAGGGCACCCCCAGGGACACGTACGGGACAGCCAGGGAACCCCAGTGACACCCTGTGCACCCCCAGGGACACCCAGGGCCCCTTCAGGGACACCTCGGGGACAGCCAGGGAACCCGAGGGACAGCCAGGGCACCCCCAGGGACACCTAGGGGACAGCCAGGGCACTCCAGGGACAGCCAGGGCACCCCCAGGGACACCTAGGGGACAGCCAGGGCACCCCCAGGGACACCAAGGGCATAGCAAGGGCACCCTAGGGACAGCCAGGGCACCCCCAGGGACACCTAGGGGACAGCCAGGGGGCCCCAGGGACACCAAGCGCACCCCCAGGGACACGAAGGGGACAGCCAGGGCACCCCAGGGACACCCTGGGCACCCCCAGGGACACCGAGGGGACAGCCAGGGCACCCCAGGGACACCCTGGGCACCCCCAGGGACACCGAGGGGACAGCCTTGGCACCCCAGGGACACCCTGGGCACCCCCAGGGACACCTAGGGGACAGCCAGGGCACCCCCAGGGACACCCAGGGCACCCCCAGGGACACCTAGGGGACAGTCAGGGCATCCCCAGGGACACCCAGGGCACCCCCAGGGACACCTAGGGGACAGCCAGGGCACCCCAGGCACACCCAGGGCACACCCAGGGACACCTAGGGGACAGCCAGGGCACCCCCAGATACACCGTGGGCACAGCCAGGGCTCCCTAGGGACAGCCAGGGCACCCCCAGGGACACCTAGGGGACAGCCAGGGCACTCCAGAGACAGCCAGAGCACCCCCAGGGACACCTAGGGGATACCCAGGGCACCCCGAGGGACACCAGGGCACTCCCAGGGACACCTAGGGGACAGACAGGGCACCCTAGGGACAGCCAGGGCACCCACAGGGACACCAAGGGCACAGCCAGGGCACCCCCAGGGACACCAAGGGCACAGCCAGGGCACCCCCAGGGACACCAAGGGCACAGCCAGGGCACCCTAGGGACAGCCAGGGCACCCCCAGGGACACCTAGGGCACCCCCAGAAACACCTAGGGGACAACCAGGGCACCCCAGGGACACACAGGGCACCCCCAGGGACACCTAGGGGACAGCCAGGGCAACCCCAGGGACAGCGAGGGCACCCCCAGGGACACCCAGGGCACCCCCAGGGACACTTAGGGGACAGCCAGGGCACCCCGAGGGACAGCCAGGGCACCCCCAGGGACACCTAGGGGACAGCCAGGGCAGCCCAGGGACACTCAGGGCACCCCCAGGGACACCTAGGGGACCTCCAGGGAACCCCAGCGACACGTACGGGACAGCCAGGGAACCCCACTGACACCCTGTGCACCCCCAGGGACACCCAGGGCCCCCCCAGGGACACCTAGGGGACAGCCAGGGAACCCGAGGGACAGCCAGGGCACCCCCAGGGACACCTAGGAGACAGCCAGGGCACCCTAAAGACAGCCAGGGCACCCGCAGGGACACCTAGGGGACAGGCAGGGCACCCCCAGGGACACCTAGGGGACAGCCAGGGCACCCCCAGGGACATTTAGGGGACAGCCAGGGCACTCCAGGGACACCCAGGGCACCCCCAGGGACACCTAGAGGACAGCCAGGGCACCCCCAGGGACACCAAGGGGACCCCCAGGGACACCTAGGGGACAGGCAGGGCACCCCCAGGGACATTTAGGGGACAGCCAGGGCACTCCAGGGACACCCAGGGCACCCCCAGGGACACCTAGAGGACAGCCAGGGCACCCCCAGGGACACCAAGGGGACCCCCAGGGACACCTAGGGGACAGGCAGGGCCCCCCCAGGGACACCCAGGGCACCCCCAGGGACACCTAGGGGACAGCCAGGGCACCCCGAGGGACACCCAGGGCATCCCCAGGGACACGTAGAGGACAGCCATGGCACCCCAGGGACAGCCAGGGCACCCCAGGGACACCAAGGGGACAGCCAGAGCACCCCAAGGACAGCCAGGGCACCCCCAGGGACACCTAGGGGCCAGCCAGGGAACCCCAGGGACACCAAGGGGACAGCCAGGGCATCCCCAGGGACACTCAGGGCACCCCCAGGGACACCTAGGGGACAGCCAGGGCACCCTAAAGACAGCCAGGGCACCCGCAGGGACACCTAGGGGACAGCCAGGGCACCCCCAGGGACACCTAGGGGACAGCCAGGGCACCCCCAGGGACATTTAGGGGACAGCCAGGGCACTCCAGGGACACCCAGGGCACCCCCAGGGACACCTAGGGGACAGCCAGGGCACCCTACGGACAACCAGGGCACCCCCAGGGACACCTAGAGGACAGGCAGGGCACCCCCAGGGACACCTAGGGGACAGGCAGGGCACCCCCAGGGACACCTAGGGGACAGTCAGGGCCCCCCCAGGGACACCCAGGGCACCCCCAGGGACACCTAGGGGACAGCCAGGGCACACCAGGGACACCCAGGGCATCCCCAGGGACACGTAGAGGACAGCCATGGCACCCCAGGGACAGCCAGGGCACCCCCAGGGACACCAAGGGGACAGCCAGAGCACCCCAAGGACAGCCAGGGCACCCCCAGGGACACCTAGGGGCCAGCCAGGGCACCCCAGGGACACCAAGGGGACAGCCAGGGCACCCCCAGGGACACCTAGGGGACAGGCAGGCCACTCCAGGGACACCCAGGTCACCCCCAGGGACACCTACGGGACAGCAAGGGCACCCCCAGGGACACCTAGGGGACACCCAGGGCACCCCCAGAGACACCGAGGGCACAGCCAGGGCACCCTACGGACAGCCAGGACACCCCCAGGGACACCTAAGGGACAGGCAGGGCACCCCCAGGGACACCTAGGGGACAGCCAGGGCACGCCAGGGACACCCAGGGCACCCCAGGGACACCTATAGGACAGCCAGGGAACCCCAAGGGACACCTTGGGGTCAGCCAGGGCACTCCAGGGACACCTAGGGGACAGGCAGGGCACCTCCAGGGACAGCCAGGGTACCCCCAGGGCACCCCAGGGACACCCGGGGCACCCCCAGGGACACCTAGGGACAGTCAGGGCACCCCAGGGACACCTAGGGGACAGCCAGGGCACCCTAGGGACAGCCAGGGCACCCCGAGGGACACCTAAGTGACAGCCAGGGCACCCCAGGGACATCGAGGGACAGCCAGGAACCCCCTGGGACAGCCAGCTCACCCCCACGGCCGCCTCCACCTCCAGGAGCTATCAAAACCCTCCTCAGGTTCTTTGATGCCTCAAATGGGCCGCCCAAACCTCCCGAATACCCCCCAAAGCACCCAAAGCAGCCCCCAGGACTCCCCCCAGACCCCCCACAACCCAAAAACCCCCTCCACGACAACTCAGGACCCCCAGGATCCCCCCAAATCCGCGCCCCCCTCACCCTGAGGTCCCGTTTGAGCCGCTCCACGTTGCGGACAGGCACCAGCTCATCAAGCCCCAAGCACCAACACCTGCGGGACTGGGATGGACTGAGAGCACTGGGAGGGTGACCAGAGAAACCTGGGATGGACGAAGAGTGGACTGGGATGAACTGGCAGGCGTGTGGGGGTCCATGGTGGCCACTCGGTGCCTTACTGGTCTAGACTGGGATGGGTCGGATGGCCCCAGGGGAGGGGGTGAGGCCACACTGGTCCAGACCGGGAGGAGAGTCACCATGGCGCCGGAGGCGGAGTCGAGGATACGAGCGAGGAAGGGACACCTAGGGGACAGCCAGGGCAACCCAGGGACACCAGGGCACCCCCAGGGACACCAAAGGCACAGCCAGGGCACCCCCAGGGACACCTAGGGGACAGGCAGGGCACCCCCAGAGCCCCCTAGGAGACAGCCAGGGCCCCCCAGGGACTCCCAGGGCACCCCCAGGGACACCTAGGGGACAGACAGGGCATCCCCAGGGACACCCAGGGCACCCCCAGGGACACCTAGGGGACAGGCAGGGCACCCCAGGCACACCCAGGGCACCCCCAGGGACACCTAGGGGACAGCCAGGGCACCCTAAGGACAGCCAGGGCAACCCCAGGGACACAGAGGGCACAGCCAGGGCACCCCCAAGGACACCTAGGGGACAGGCAGGCCACCCACAGGGACACCGAGGGGACAGCCAGGGCACCCTAGGGACAGCCAGGGCACCCCCAAGGACACCTAGGGGACAGGCAGGGCACCCCCAGAGACACTGAGGGCACAGCCTGGGCACCCTAGGGACAGCCAGGGCACCCCCAGAGACACCTAGGGGACACGCAGGGCACCCCCAGGGACACCGAGGGGACAGGCAGGGCACCCCTAGAGACACCGAAGGCACAGCCAGGGCACCCTGGGGACAGCCAGGGCACCCCCAGGGACACCTAGGGGACAGGCAGGGCACCCCCAGGGAAACCTAGGGGACAGCTAGGGCACCCCGAGGGACACCAGGGCACCCCAGGGACACCTAGGGGACATCCAGAGCACCTCAGGGACAGCCAGGGCACCCCCAGGGACAGCTAGGGTACAGCAAGGGCACCCCCAGGGACACCTCAGGGACACCCTGGGCACCCCCAGGGACATCAAGGGGACCCCCAGGGACACCTAGGGGACAGCCAGGGCACCCCAGGGACACCTAAGTGACAGCCAGGGCACCCCAGGGACATCGAGGGACAGCCAGGAACCCCCTGGGACAGCCAGCTCACCCCCACGGCCGCCTCCACCTCCAGGAGCTATCAAAACCCTCCTCAGGTTCTTTGATGCCTCAAATGGGCCGCCCAAACCTCCCGAATACCCCCCAAAGCACCCAAAGCAGCCCCCAGGACTCCCCCCAGACCCCCCACAACCCAAAAACCCCCTCCACGACAACTCAGGACCCCCAGGATCCCCCCAAATCCGCGCCCCCCTCACCCTGAGGTCCCGTTTGAGCCGCTCCACGTTGCGGACAGGCACCAGCTCATCAAGCCCCAAGCACCAACACCTGCGGGACTGGGATGGACTGAGAGCACTGGGAGGGTGACCAGAGAAACCTGGGATGGACGAAGAGTGGACTGGGATGAACTGGCAGGCGTGTGGGGGTCCATGGTGGCCACTCGGTGCCTTACTGGTCTAGACTGGGATGGGTCGGATGGCCCCAGGGGAGGGGGTGAGGCCACACTGGTCCAGACCGGGAGGGGAGTCACCATGGCGCCGGAGGCGGAGTCGAGGATACGAGCGAGGAAGGGACACCTAGGGGACAGCCAGGGCAACCCAGGGACACCAGGGCACCCCCAGGGACACCAAAGGCACAGCCAGGGCACCCCCAGGGACACCTAGGGGACAGGCAGGGCACCCCCAGAGCCCCCTAGGAGACAGCCAGGGCCCCCCAGGGACTCCCAGGGCACCCCCAGGGACACCTAGGGGACAGACAGGGCATCCCCAGGGACACCCAGGGCACCCCCAGGGACACCTAGGGGACAGGCAGGGCACCCCAGGCACACCCAGGGCACCCCCAGGGACACCTAGGGGACAGCCAGGGCACCCTAAGGACAGCCAGGGCAACCCCAGGGACACAGAGGGCACAGCCAGGGCACCCCCAAGGACACCTAGGGGACAGGCAGGCCACCCACAGGGACACCGAGGGGACAGCCAGGGCACCCTAGGGACAGCCAGGGCACCCCCAAGGACACCTAGGGGACAGGCAGGGCACCCCCAGAGACACTGAGGGCACAGCCTGGGCACCCTAGGGACAGCCAGGGCACCCCCAGAGACACCTAGGGGACACGCAGGGCACCCCCAGGGACACCGAGGGGACAGGCAGGGCACCCCTAGAGACACCGAAGGCACAGCCAGGGCACCCTGGGGACAGCCAGGGCACCCCCAGGGACACCTAGGGGACAGGCAGGGCACCCCCAGGGAAACCTAGGGGACAGCTAGGGCACCCCGAGGGACACCAGGGCACCCCAGGGACACCTAGGGGACATCCAGAGCACCTCAGGGACAGCCAGGGCACCCCCAGGGACAGCTAGGGTACAGCAAGGGCACCCCCAGGGACACCTCAGGGACACCCTGGGCACCCCCAGGGACATCAAGGGGACCCCCAGGGACACCTAGGGGACAGCCAGGGCACCCCAGGGACAGCGAGGGCACCCCCAGGGACAACTAGGGGACCTCCAGGGCACCCCCAGGGACACGTACGGGACAGCCAGGGAACCCCAGTGACACCCTGTGCACCCCCAGGGACACCCAGGGCCCCTTCAGGGACACCTCGGGGACAGCCAGGGAACCCGAGGGACAGCCAGGGCACCCCCAGGGACACCTAGGGGACAGCCAGGGAACCCGAGGGACAGGCAGGGCACCCCCAGGGACACCTAGCGGACAGTCAGGGCCCCCCCAGGGACACCCAGGGCACCCCAAGGGACACCTAGGGGACAGGCAGGGCACTCCCAGGGACACCCAGGGAACCCCCAGGGACACCTAGGGGACAGGCAGGGCACTCACAGGGACACTCTGGGCACTCACAGGGACACCTTGGGAACAGCCAGGGCACCCCCAGGGACACCCAGGGCACCCCCAGAAACACCTAGGGGACAGCCAGGGCACCCTAGGGACAGCCAGGGCACCCCCAGGGACACCTAGGGCACCCCCAGAAACACCTAGGGGACAGCCAGGGCACCCCAGGGACACGCAGGGCACCCCCAGAGACACCTAGGGGACAGCCAGGGCACCCTAAAGACAGCCAGGGCACCCCCAGGGACACCTAGGGGACAGGCAGGGCACCCCAGGGACACCCAGGGCACCCCCAGGGACACCTAGGGGACAGCCAGGGCACCCCCAGAGACCCCTATGGGACAGCAAGGGCGCTCGGAGGGACACTCTGGGCACCCCCAGGGACACCTAGGGGACCTCCAGGGACATCTAGGGGACAGCCAGGGCATCCCCAGGGACACTCAGGGCACCCCCAGGGACACCTAGGGGACAGCCAGGGCACCCTAAAGACAGCCAGGGCACCCGCAGGGACACCTAGGGGACAGCCAGGGCACCCCCAGGGACACCTAGGGGACAGCCAGGGCACCCCCAGGGACATTTAGGGGACAGCCAGGGCACTCCAGGGACACCCAGGGCACCCCCAGGGACACCTAGGGGACAGCCAGGGCACCCCAGGGACACCTAGGGCACCCCCAGGGCCACCTAGGGGACAGCCAGGGCACCCTACGGACAACCAGGGCACCCCCAGGGACACCTAGAGGACAGGCAGGGCACCCCCAGGGACACCTAGGGGACAGGCAGGGCACCCCCAGGGACACCTAGGGGACAGTCAGGGCCCCCCCAGGGACACCCAGGGCACCCCCAGGGACACCTAGGGGACAGCCAGGGCACACCAGGGACACCCAGGGCATCCCCAGGGACACGTAGAGGACAGCCATGGCACCCCAGGGACAGCCAGGGCACCCCCAGGGACACCAAGGGGACAGCCAGAGCACCCCAAGGACAGCCAGGGCACCCCCAGGGACACCTAGGGGCCAGCCAGGGCACCCCAGGGACACCAAGGGGACAGCCAGGGCACCCCCAGGGACACCTAGGGGACAGGCAGGCCACTCCAGGGACACCCAGGTCACCCCCAGGGACACCTACGGGACAGCAAGGGCACCCCCAGGGACACCTAGGGGACACCCAGGGCACCCCCAGAGACACCGAGGGCACAGCCAGGGCACCCTACGGACAGCCAGGACACCCCCAGGGACACCTAAGGGACAGGCAGGGCACCCCCAGGGACACCTAGGGGACAGCCAGGGCACGCCAGGGACACCCAGGGCACCCCAGGGACACCTATAGGACAGCCAGGGAACCCCAAGGGACACCTTGGGGTCAGCCAGGGCACTCCAGGGACACCTAGGGGACAGGCAGGGCACCTCCAGGGACAGCCAGGGTACCCCCAGGGCACCCCAGGGACACCCGGGGCACCCCCAGGGACACCTAGGGACAGTCAGGGCACCCCAGGGACACCTAGGGGACAGCCAGGGCACCCTAGGGACAGCCAGGGCACCCCGAGGGACACCTAAGTGACAGCCAGGGCACCCCAGGGACATCGAGGGACAGCCAGGAACCCCCTGGGACAGCCAGCTCACCCCCACGGCCGCCTCCACCTCCAGGAGCTATCAAAACCCTCCTCAGGTTCTTTGATGCCTCAAATGGGCCGCCCAAACCTCCCGAATACCCCCCAAAGCACCCAAAGCAGCCCCCAGGACTCCCCCCAGACCCCCCACAACCCAAAAACCCCCTCCACGACAACTCAGGACCCCCAGGATCCCCCCAAATCCGCGCCCCCCTCACCCTGAGGTCCCGTTTGAGCCGCTCCACGTTGCGGACAGGCACCAGCTCATCAAGCCCCAAGCACCAACACCTGCGGGACTGGGATGGACTGAGAGCACTGGGAGGGTGACCAGAGAAACCTGGGATGGACGAAGAGTGGACTGGGATGAACTGGCAGGCGTGTGGGGGTCCATGGTGGCCACTCGGTGCCTTACTGGTCTAGACTGGGATGGGTCGGATGGCCCCAGGGGAGGGGGTGAGGCCACACTGGTCCAGACCGGGAGGGGAGTCACCATGGCGCCGGAGGCGGAGTCGAGGATACGAGCGAGGAAGGGACACCTAGGGGACAGCCAGGGCAACCCAGGGACACCAGGGCACCCCCAGGGACACCAAAGGCACAGCCAGGGCACCCCCAGGGACACCTAGGGGACAGGCAGGGCACCCCCAGAGCCCCCTAGGAGACAGCCAGGGCCCCCCAGGGACTCCCAGGGCACCCCCAGGGACACCTAGGGGACAGACAGGGCATCCCCAGGGACACCCAGGGCACCCCCAGGGACACCTAGGGGACAGGCAGGGCACCCCAGGCACACCCAGGGCACCCCCAGGGACACCTAGGGGACAGCCAGGGCACCCTAAGGACAGCCAGGGCAACCCCAGGGACACAGAGGGCACAGCCAGGGCACCCCCAAGGACACCTAGGGGACAGGCAGGCCACCCACAGGGACACCGAGGGGACAGCCAGGGCACCCTAGGGACAGCCAGGGCACCCCCAAGGACACCTAGGGGACAGGCAGGGCACCCCCAGAGACACTGAGGGCACAGCCTGGGCACCCTAGGGACAGCCAGGGCACCCCCAGAGACACCTAGGGGACACGCAGGGCACCCCCAGGGACACCGAGGGGACAGGCAGGGCACCCCTAGAGACACCGAAGGCACAGCCAGGGCACCCTGGGGACAGCCAGGGCACCCCCAGGGACACCTAGGGGACAGGCAGGGCACCCCCAGGGAAACCTAGGGGACAGCTAGGGCACCCCGAGGGACACCAGGGCACCCCAGGGACACCTAGGGGACATCCAGAGCACCTCAGGGACAGCCAGGGCACCCCCAGGGACAGCTAGGGTACAGCAAGGGCACCCCCAGGGACACCTCAGGGACACCCTGGGCACCCCCAGGGACATCAAGGGGACCCCCAGGGACACCTAGGGGACAGCCAGGGCACCCCAGGGACAGCGAGGGCACCCCCAGGGACACCTAGGGGACCTCCAGGGCACCCCCAGGGACACGTACGGGACAGCCAGGGAACCCCAGTGACACCCTGTGCACCCCCAGGGACACCCAGGGCCCCTTCAGGGACACCTCGGGGACAGCCAGGGAACCCGAGGGACAGCCAGGGCACCCCCAGGGACACCTAGGGGACAGCCAGGGAACCCGAGGGACAGGCAGGGCACCCCCAGGGACACCTAGCGGACAGTCAGGGCCCCCCCAGGGACACCCAGGGCACCCCAAGGGACACCTAGGGGACAGGCAGGGCACTCCCAGGGACACCCAGGGAACCCCCAGGGACACCTAGGGGACAGGCAGGGCACTCACAGGGACACTCTGGGCACCCACAGGGACACCTTGGGAACAGCCAGGGCACCCCCAGGGACACCCAGGGCACCCCCAGAAACACCTAGGGGACAGCCAGGGCACCCTAGGGACAGCCAGGGCACCCCCAGGGACACCTAGGGCACCCCCAGAAACACCTAGGGGACAGCCAGGGCACCCCAGGGACACGCAGGGCACCCCCAGAGACACCTAGGGGACAGCCAGGGCACCCTAAAGACAGCCAGGGCACCCCCAGGGACACCTAGGGGACAGGCAGGGCACCCCAGGGACACCCAGGGCACCCCCAGGGACACCTAGGGGACAGCCAGGGCACCCCCAGAGACCCCTATGGGACAGCAAGGGCGCTCGGAGGGACACTCTGGGCACCCCCAGGGACACCTAGGGGACCTCCAGGGACATCTAGGGGACAGCCAGGGCAACCCAGGGACAGCAAGGGCACCCCCAGGGACACCTAGGGGACAGCCAGGGCACCCCAGGGACAGCCACGGCACCCTCAGGGATACCTAGAGGACAGCCAGGGCACCCCCAGGGACACCTAGGAGACAGCCAGGGCACGCCAGGGACACCCAGGGCACC
This sequence comes from Chamaea fasciata, assembly GCF_029207755.1. NCBI lineage: Eukaryota > Metazoa > Chordata > Aves > Passeriformes > Sylviidae > Chamaea > Chamaea fasciata. The sequence continues at coordinate 70,718 of NW_027094362.1, forward strand.
CTCATGGACACTGACGGGACAGCCAGGGCACCCCAGGGACACGTAGGGGACCTCCCGGGCACCCCAGGGACAGCCAGGGCACCCTAGGGACAGCCATGGCACCCTAGGGACAGCCAGGGCACCCCCAGGGACACCCAGGGCACCCCCAGAGACACCGAGGGCACAGCCAGGGCACCCTAGGGACACCCAGGGCACCCCCAGGGACACCTAGGGGACAGGCAGGGCACCCCCAGGGACACTGACGGGACAGCCAGGGCACCCCCAGAGACCCCTAGGGGACAGCCAGGGACCTCCCAGGGACATTCTGGGCACCCCAAGGGACACCTTGGGGTCAGCCAGGGCACCCCATGGACACCCAGGGCACCCCCAGGGACACCGAGGGCACAGCCAGGGCACTCCCAGGGACACTCTGGGCACCCCAAGGGACACCTTGGGGACAGCCAGGGCAGCCCAGGGACACCCAGGGCACCCCCAGGGACTCCTAGGGGACAGCCAGGGCGCCCCAGGGACACCAAGGGCACCCCCAGGGACACGAAGGGGACAGCCAGGGCACCCCAGGGACACCCTGGGCACCCCCAGGGACACCGAGGGGACAGCCAGGGCACCCCAGGGACACCCTGGGCACCCCCAGGGACACCGAGGGGACAGCCTTGGCACCCCAGGGACACCCTGGGCACCCCCAGGGACACCTAGGGGACAGCCAGGGCACCCCCAGGGACACCCAGGGCACCCCCAGGGACACCTAGGGGACAGTCAGGGCATCCCCAGGGACACCCAGGGCACCCCCAGGGACACCTAGGGGATAGCCAGGGCACCCCAGGCACACCCAGGGCACACCCAGGGACACCTAGGGGACAGCCAGGGCACCCCCAGATACACCGTGGGCACAGCCAGGGCTCCCTAGGGACAGCCAGGGCACCCCCAGGGACACCTAGGGGACAGCCAGGGCACTCCAGAGACAGCCAGAGCACCCCCAGGGACACCTAGGGGATACCCAGGGCACCCCGAGGGACACCAGGGCACTCCCAGGGACACCTAGGGGACAGACAGGGCACCCTAGGGACAGCCAGGGCACCCACAGGGACACCAAGGGCACAGCCAGGGCACCCCCAGGGACACCAAGGGCACAGCCAGGGCACCCCCAGGGACACCAAGGGCACAGCCAGGGCACCCTAGGGACAGCCAGGGCACCCCCAGGGACACCTAGGGCACCCCCAGAAACACCTAGGGGACAACCAGGGCACCCCAGGGACACACAGGGCACCCCCAGGGACACCTAGGGGACAGCCAGGGCAACCCCAGGGACAGCGAGGGCACCCCCAGGGACACCCAGGGCACCCCCAGGGACACTTAGGGGACAGCCAGGGCACCCCGAGGGACAGCCAGGGCACCCCCAGGGACACCTAGGGGACAGCCAGGGCAGCCCAGGGACACTCAGGGCACCCCCAGGGACACCTAGGGGACCTCCAGGGAACCCCAGCGACACATACGGGACAGCCAGGGAACCCCACTGACACCCTGTGCACCCCCAGGGACACCCAGGGCCCCCCCAGGGACACCTAGGGGACAGCCAGGGAACCCGAGGGACAGCCAGGGCACCCCCAGGGACACCTAGGAGACAGCCAGGGCACCCTAAAGACAGCCAGGGCACCCGCAGGGACACCTAGGGGACAGGCAGGGCACCCCCAGGGACACCTAGGGGACAGCCAGGGCACCCCCAGGGACATTTAGGGGACAGCCAGGGCACTCCAGGGACACCCAGGGCACCCCCAGGGACACCTAGAGGACAGCCAGGGCACCCCCAGGGACACCAAGGGGACCCCCAGGGACACCTAGGGGACAGGCAGGGCACCCCCAGGGACATTTAGGGGACAGCCAGGGCACTCCAGGGACACCCAGGGCACCCCCAGGGACACCTAGAGGACAGCCAGGGCACCCCCAGGGACACCAAGGGGACCCCCAGGGACACCTAGGGGACAGGCAGGGCCCCCCCAGGGACACCCAGGGCACCCCCAGGGACACCTAGGGGACAGCCAGGGCACCCCGAGGGACACCCAGGGCATCCCCAGGGACACGTAGAGGACAGCCATGGCACCCCAGGGACAGCCAGGGCACCCCAGGGACACCAAGGGGACAGCCAGAGCACCCCAAGGACAGCCAGGGCACCCACAGGGACACCTAGGGGCCAGCCAGGGAACCCCAGGGACACCAAGGGGACAGCCAGGGCATCCCCAGGGACACTCAGGGCACCCCCAGGGACACCTAGGGGACAGCCAGGGCACCCTAAAGACAGCCAGGGCACCCGCAGGGACACCTAGGGGACAGCCAGGGCACCCCCAGGGACACCTAGGGGACAGCCAGGGCACCCCCAGGGACATTTAGGGGACAGCCAGGGCACTCCAGGGACACCCAGGGCACCCCCAGGGACACCTAGGGGACAGCCAGGGCACCCCAGGGACACCTAGGGCACCCCCAGGGCCACCTAGGGGACAGCCAGGGCACCCTACGGACAGCCAGGGCACCCCCAGGGACACCTAGAGGACAGGCAGGGCACCCCCAGGGACACCTAGGGGACAGGCAGGGCACCCCCAGGGACACCTAGGGGACAGTCAGGGCCCCCCCAGGGACACCCAGGGCACCCCCAGGGACACCTAGGGGACAGCCAGGGCACACCAGGGACACCCAGGGCATCCCCAGGGACACGTAGAGGACAGCCATGGCACCCCAGGGACAGCCAGGGCACCCCCAGGGACACCAAGGGGACAGCCAGAGCACCCCAAGGACAGCCAGGGCACCCCCAGGGACACCTAGGGGCCAGCTAGGGCACCCCAGGGACACCAAGGGGACAGCCAGGGCACCCCCAGGGACACCTAGGGGACAGGCAGGCCACTCCAGGGACACCCAGGTCACCCCCAGGGACACCTAGGGGACACCCAGGGCACCCCCAGAGACACCGAGGGCACAGCCAGGGCACCCTACGGACAGCCAGGACACCCCCAGGGACACCTAAGGGACAGGCAGGGCACCCCCAGGGACACCTAGGGGACAGCCAGGGCACGCCAGGGACACCCAGGGCACCCCAGGGACACCTATAGGACAGCCAGGGAACCCCAAGGGACACCTTGGGGTCAGCCAGGGCACTCCAGGGACACCTAGGGGACAGGCAGGGCACCTCCAGGGACAGCCAGGGTACCCCCAGGGCACCCCAGGGACACCCGGGGCACCCCCAGGGACACCTAGGGACAGTCAGGGCACCCCAGGGACACCTAGGGGACAGCCAGGGCACCCTAGGGACAGCCAGGGCACCCCGAGGGACACCTAAGTGACAGCCAGGGCACCCCAGGGACATCGAGGGACAGCCAGGAACCCCCTGGGACAGCCAGCTCACCCCCACGGCCGCCTCCACCTCCAGGAGCTATCAAAACCCTCCTCAGGTTCTTTGATGCCTCAAATGGGCCGCCCAAACCTCCCGAATACCCCCCAAAGCACCCAAAGCAGCCCCCAGGACTCCCCCCAGACCCCCCACAACCCAAAAACCCCCTCCACGACAACTCAGGACCCCCAGGATCCCCCCAAATCCGCGCCCCCCTCACCCTGAGGTCCCGTTTGAGCCGCTCCACGTTGCGGACAGGCACCAGCTCATCAAGCCCCAAGCACCAACACCTGCGGGACTGGGATGGACTGAGAGCACTGGGAGGGTGACCAGAGAAACCTGGGATGGACGAAGAGTGGACTGGGATGAACTGGCAGGCGTGTGGGGGTCCATGGTGGCCACTCGGTGCCTTACTGGTCTAGACTGGGATGGGTCGGATGGCCCCAGGGGAGGGGGTGAGGCCACACTGGTCCAGACCGGGAGGGGAGTCACCATGGCGCCGGAGGCGGAGTCGAGGATACGAGCGAGGAAGGGACACCTAGGGGACAGCCAGGGCAACCCAGGGACACCAGGGCACCCCCAGGGACACCAAAGGCACAGCCAGGGCACCCCCAGGGACACCTAGGGGACAGGCAGGGCACCCCCAGAGCCCCCTAGGAGACAGCCAGGGCCCCCCAGGGACTCCCAGGGCACCCCCAGGGACACCTAGGGGACAGGCAGGGCACCCCAGGCACACCCAGGGCACCCCCAGGGACACCTAGGGGACAGCCAGGGCACCCTAAGGACAGCCAGGGCAACCCCAGGGACACAGAGGGCACAGCCAGGGCACCCCCAAGGACACCTAGGGGACAGGCAGGCCACCCACAGGGACACCGAGGGGACAGCCAGGGCACCCTAGGGACAGCCAGGGCACCCCCAAGGACACCTAGGGGACAGGCAGGGCACCCCTAGAGACACCGAAGGCACAGCCAGGGCACCCTGGGGACAGCCAGGGCACCCCCAGGGACACCTAGGGGACAGGCAGGGCACCCCCAGGGAAACCTAGGGGACAGCTAGGGCACCCCGAGGGACACCAGGGCACCCCAGGGACACCTAGGGGACATCCAGAGCACCTCAGGGACAGCCAGGGCACCCCCAGGGACAGCTAGGGTACAGCAAGGGCACCCCCAGGGACACCTCAGGGACACCCTGGGCACCCCCAGGGACATCAAGGGGACCCCCAGGGACACCTAGGGGACAGCCAGGGCACCCCAGGGACAGCGAGGGCACCCCCAGGGACACCTAGGGGACCTCCAGGGCACCCCCAGGGACACGTACGGGACAGCCAGGGAACCCCAGTGACACCCTGTGCACCCCCAGGGACACCCAGGGCCCCTTCAGGGACACCTCGGGGACAGCCAGGGAACCCGAGGGACAGCCAGGGCACCCCCAGGGACACCTAGGGGACAGCCAGGGAACCCGAGGGACAGGCAGGGCACCCCCAGGGACACCTAGCGGACAGTCAGGGCCCCCCCAGGGACACCCAGGGCACCCCAAGGGACACCTAGGGGACAGGCAGGGCACTCCCAGGGACACCCAGGGAACCCCCAGGGACACCTAGGGGACAGGCAGGGCACTCACAGGGACACTCTGGGCACCCACAGGGACACCTTGGGAACAGCCAGGGCACCCCCAGGGACACCCAGGGCACCCCCAGAAACACCTAGGGGACAGCCAGGGCACCCTAGGGACAGCCAGGGCACCCCCAGGGACACCTAGGGCACCCCCAGAAACACCTAGGGGACAGCCAGGGCACCCCAGGGACACGCAGGGCACCCCCAGAGACACCTAGGGGACAGCCAGGGCACCCTAAAGACAGCCAGGGCACCCCCAGGGACACCTAGGGGACAGGCAGGGCACCCCAGGGACACCCAGGGCACCCCCAGGGACACCTAGGGGACAGCCAGGGCACCCCCAGAGACCCCTATGGGACAGCAAGGGCGCTCGGAGGGACACTCTGGGCACCCCCAGGGACACCTAGGGGACCTCCAGGGACATCTAGGGGACAGCCAGGGCAACCCAGGGACAGCAAGGGCACCCCCAGGGACACCTAGGGGACAGCCAGGGCACCCCAGGGACAGCCACGGCACTCTCAGGGATACCTAGAGGACAGCCAGGGCACCCCCAGGGACACCTAGGAGACAGCCAGGGCACGCCAGGGACACCCAGGGCACCCTCATGGACACTGACGGGACAGCCAGGGCACCCCAGGGACACGTAGGGGACCTCCCGGGCACCCCAGGGACAGCCAGGGCACCCTAGGGACAGCCATGGCACCCTAGGGACAGCCAGGGCACCCCCAGGGACACCCAGGGCACCCCCAGAGACACCGAGGGCACAGCCAGGGCACCCTAGGGACACCCAGGGCACCCCCAGGGACACCTAGGGGACAGGCAGGGCACCCCCAGGGACACTGACGGGACAGCCAGGGCACCCCCAGAGACCCCTAGGGGACAGCCAGGGACCTCCCAGGGACATTCTGGGCACCCCAAGGGACACCTTGGGGTCAGCCAGGGCACCCCACGGACACCCAGGGCACCCCCAGGGACACCGAGGGCACAGCCAGGGCACTCCCAGGGACACTCTGGGCACCCCAAGGGACACCTTGGGGACAGCCAGGGCAGCCCAGGGACACCCAGGGCACCCCCAGGGACACCTAGGGGACAGCCAGGGCACCCGAGGGACAGCCAGGGCACCCCTAGGGACACCAAGGGCACAGACAGAGCCCCCCCAGGAACACCGAGGGGACAGGCAGGGCACCCCCAGGGACACCGAGGGGACAGCCAGGGCACCCCCAGGGACACCTAGGGGACAGGCAGGGCACCCCCAGGGACACCTAGGGGACAGGCAGAGGACCCCCAGGGCACCCCAGGGACACCCAGGGCACCCCTAGGGACACCAAGGGGACAGCCAGAGCACCCCAAGGACAGCCAGGGTACCCCCAGGGACACAAAGGGGACAGCCAGGGCACCCCCAGGTACACCAAGGGGACAGCCAGGGAACCCCCAGGGACACCTAGGGGACAGCCAGGGCACCCCAGGGACACCCAGGGTACCCCCAGGGACAGCTACGGGACAGCAAGGGCACCCCCAGGGACACCCTGGGCACCCCCAGGGACACCTAGGGGACAGCCAGGACACCCCAGGCACACCCAGGGCACCCCCAGGGACACCTAGGGGACAGCCAGGGCACCCTAGGGACAGCCAGGGCACCCCCAGGGACACCTAGGGGACAGGCAGGGCACTCCCAGGGACACCTAGGAGACAGCCAGGGCACACCCAGGGACACCTAGGGGACAGCCAGGACACCCTAGGGACAGCCAGGGCACCCCCAGGGATACCGAGGGCACAGCCAGGGCCCCTACAGGGACACCCAGGGCACCCCCAGGGACACCTAGAGGACAGCCAGGGCACTCCCAGGGACACCTAGGGGACAGGCAGGGCACCCTAGGGACAGTCAGGGCGCCCCCAGGGACACCTAGGGGAAAGGCAGGGCACCCCCAGGGACACCTAGGGGACAGCCAGGGCACGCCCAGGGACACCTAGGTGACAGCCAGGGCACCCTAGGGAAAGCCAGGGCACCCCCAGGGACACCTAGGGCACAGCCAGGGCACCCTAGGGACAGCCAGGACACCCTCAGGGACACCAAGGGGACAGCCAGGGCACCCCAGGGACACAAAGGGGACATCCAGAGCACCCCAGGGACAGCCAGGGCACCCCCAGGGACACCTAGGGGACAGCCAGGGTACCCTAGGGACAGCCATGGCACCCTAGGGACAGCCAGGGCACCCCCAGGGACACCCAGGGCACCCCCAGAGACACCGAGGGCACAGCCAGGGCACCCTAGGGACAGCCAGGGCACCCCCAGGGACACCTAAGGGACAGGCAGGGCAACCCCAGGGACACTGACGGGACAGCCAGGGCACCCCCAGAGACCCCTAGGGGACAGCCAGGGAACTCCCAGGGACACTCTGGGCACCCCAAGGGACACCTTGGGGTCAGCCAGGGCACCCCAGGGACACCCAGGGCACCCCCAGGGACACCTAGGGGACTGCCAGGGCACCCGAGGGACAGCCAGGGCACCCCCAGGGACACCAAGGGCACAGCCGGGACACCCTAGGGACAGGCAGGGCACCCTCAGGGACACCGAGGGCACAGCAAGGGCACCCCCAGGGACACCTAGGGAACAGCCAGGGCCCCCCCAGGGACACCCAGGGCACCCCCAGGGACACCTAGGGGACAGCCAGGGCATCCCCAGGGACACCCAGGGCACCCCCAGGGACACCTAGAGGACAGCCAGGGCACCCCCAGGGACACCTAGGGGACAGGCAGGGCACCCCCAGGGACACCTAGGGGACAGCCAGGGCCCCCCCAGGGACACCTAGGGGACAGCCAGGGCACTCCAGGGACAGCCAGGGCACCCCCCGGGACACCCAGGGCACCCCCAGGGACACCTAGGGGACAGCCAGGGCACCCCAGGCACACCCAGGGCACCCTCAGGGACACCTAGGGGACAGCCAGGGCACCCCCAGGGACACCTAGGGGACAGGCAGGGCACCCCAGGGACACCTAGGGGACAGCCAGGGCCCCCCCAGGAACACCTAGGGGACAGGCAGGGCACCCCCAGGGACACCTAGGGGACAGGCAGGGCACCCCCAGGGACACCGAGGGGACAGCCAGGGCACCCCCAGGGACACCTAGGGGACAGGCAGGGCACCACCAGGGACACCTAGGGGACAGGCAGAGGACCCCAAGGACAGCCAGGGTACCCCCAGGGACACAAAGGGGACAGCCAGGGCACCCCCAGGTACACCAAGGGGACAGCCACGGCACCCCCAAGGACACGTAGGGGACACGCAGAGCACGCCCAAGGACACCTAGGGGACAGCCATGGCACCCTGGGGACAGCCAGGGCACCCCCAGAGACACCGAGGGCACAGCCAGGGCACCCTGGGGACAGCCAGGGCAACCCCAGGGACACCTAGGGGACAGGCAGGTCACCCCCAGGGACACCTAGGGGACAGCTAGGGCACCCTAGGGACAGCCAGGGCACCCCCAGGGACACCTAGGGGACAGGCATGGCACCCCCAGGGACACGTAGGGGACAGCCAGGGCCCCCCCAAGGACACCTAGGGGAAAGCCAGGGCACCCCGCGGGACACCAGCGCCCCCCCAGGGACACCAAGGTGACAGCCAGGGCACGCTAGGGTCAGCCAGGACACCCTCAGGGACACCAAGGGGACAGACAGGGCACCCCAGGGACACCAAGGGGACATCCAGAGCACCCCAGGGACAGCCAGGGCACCCCTAGGGACACCTAGGGGACAGCAAGGGCACCTCCAGGGACACCCTGGGCACCCCCAGGGACACCTAGGGGACAGCCAGGGCATCCCCAGGGACAGCCAGGACACCCCCAGGGACACCTAGGAGACAGGCAGGGCACCCCCAGAGACCCCTAGGGGACAGCCAGGGCACTCGCAGGGACACTCTGGGCACCCCCAGGGACACCTAGGGGACCTCCAGGGACATCTAGGGGACAGCCAGGGCACCCCAGGGAAAGCCAGGGCACCCCCAGGGACACCTAGGGGACAGCCAGGGCACCCCAGGGACAGCCAGGGCACCCTCAGGGACACCTAGGGGACAGCCAGGGCCCCCCCAGGGACACCTAGGGGACAGCCAGGGCACCCCAGGGACACCCAGGTCACCCCCAGGGACACCTAGGGGACAGCCAGGGCATCCCGAGGGACAGGGAGGGCACCCACAGGGACACCTAGAGGACAGCCAGGGCACCCCCAGGGACACCTAGGAGACAGCCAGGGCACGCCAGGGACACCCAGGGCACCCTCAGGGACAATGACGGGACAGCCAGGGCACCCCAGGGACACGTAGGGGACCTCCCGGGCACCTCAGGGACAGCCAGGGCACCCCAGGGACACCCAGGGCACCCCCAGGGACACCTAGGGGACAGCCTGAGCACCCCCAGGGACACCTAGGGGACAGCCAGGGCACCCCAGGGACACCCAGGGCACCCCCGGGGACACCGAGGGGACAGCCAGGGTACCCTAGGGACAGCCAGGGCACCCCCAGGGACACCTAAGGGACAGGCAGGGCACCCCCAGGGACACCTAGGGGACAGGCGGGGCACCCCAAGGGACACAGACAGGACAGCCAGGGCACCCCCAGAGACCCCTAGGGGACAGCCAGGGACATCCCAGGGACACTCTGGGCACCCACAGGGACACCTTGGGGACAGCCAGGGCAGCCCAGGGACACCCAGGGCACCTCCAGGGACACCTAGGGGACAGCCAGGGCACCCGAGGGACAGCCAGGGCACCCCCAGGGACACCTAGGGCACAGCCAGGGCACCCTAGGGTCAGCCAGGACACCCTCAGGGACCCCAAGGGGACCCCCAGGGCCCCCCCAGGGACACCTAGGGGACAGCCAGGGCACCCCAGGGACACCCAGGTCACCCCCAGGGACACCTAGGGGAGAGCCAGGGCATCCCGAGGGACAGGGAGGGCACCCACAGGGACACCTAGAGGACAGCCAGGGCACCCCCAGGAACACCTAGGGGACAGCCAGGGCACCCCCAGAGACCCCTATGGGACAGCAAGGGCACTCGGAGGGACACTCTGGGCACCCCCAGGGACACCTAGGGGACCTCCAGGGACATCTAGGGGACAGCCAGGGCAACCCAGGGACAGCAAGGGCACCCCCAGGGACACCTTGGGGACAGACAGGGCACCCCAGGGACAGCCACGGCACCCTCAGGGACACCTAGAGGACAGCCAGGGCACCCCCAGGGACACCCAGGGCACCCTCATGGACACTGACGGGACAGCCAGGGCATCCCGAGGGACAGGGAGGGCACCCAAAGGGACACCTAGAGGACAGCCAGGGCACCCCCAGGGACACCTAGGGGACAGCCAGGGCACGCCAGGGACACCCAGGGCACCCCAGGGACACCTAGAGGACAGCCAGGGCACCCCCAGGGACACCTAGGAGACAGCCAGGGCACGCCAGGGACACCCAGGGCACCCTCATGGACACTGACGGGACAGCCAGGGCACCCCAGGGACACGTAGGGGACCTCCCCGGCACCCCAGGGACATCCAGGGCACCCTAGGGACAGCCATGGCACCCTAGGGACAGCCAGGGCACCCCCAGGGACACCCAGGGCACCCCCAGAGACACCGAGGGCACAGCCAGGGCACCCTAGGGACACCTAAGGGACAGGCAGGGCACCCCCAGGAGACCCCTAGGGGACAGCCAGGGACCTCCCAGGGACATTCTGGGCACCCCAAGGGACACCTTGGGGTCAGCCAGGGCAGCCCAGGGACACCCAGGGCACCCCCAGGGACACCTAGGGGACAGCCAGGGCACCCGAGGGACAGCCAGGGCACCCCTAGGGACACCAAGGGCACAGCCAGGGCCCCCCCAGGAACACCGAGGGGACAGGCAGGGCACCCCCAGGGACACCGAGGGGACAGCCAGGGCACCCCCAGGGACACCTAGGGGACAGGCAGGGCACCCCCAGGGACACCTAGGGGACAGGCAGAGGACACCCAGGGCACCCCAGGGACACCCAGGGCACCCCTAGGGACACCAAGGGGACAGCCAGAGCACCCCAAGGACAGCCAGGGCACCCCCAGGGATACCGAGGGCACAGCCAGGGCACCCTAGGGACAGCCAGGGCGCCCCCAGGGACACCAAGGGGAAAGCCGGGGCACCCCCAGGGACACCGAGGGCACAGCCAGGGCACCCTAGGGACACCTAGGGGACAGGCAGGGCACCCCCAGGGACACCTAGGGGACAGCCAGGACACCTAGGGGACACCTAGGTGACAGCCAGGGCACCCTAGGGAAAGCCAGGGCACCCCCAGGGACACCTAGGGCACAGCCAGGGCACCCTAGGGACAGCCAGGACACCCTCAGGGACACCAAGGGGACAGCCAGGGCACCCCAGGGACACCAAGGGGACATCCAGAGCACCCCAGGGACAGCCAGGGCACCCCCAGGGACACCTAGGGGACAGCCAGGGTACCCTAGGGACAGCCATGGCACCCTAGGGACAGCCAGGGCACCCCCAGGGACACCCAGGGCACCCCCAGAGACACCGAGGGCACAGCCAGGGCACCCTCGGGACAGCCAGGGCACCCCCAGGGACACCTAAGGGACAGGCAGGGAAACCCCAGGGACACTGACGGGACAGTCAGGGCACCCCCAGAGACCCCTAGGGGACAGCCAGGGCATCCCCAGGGACACCCAGGGCACCCCCAGGGACACCTAGAGGAAAGCCAGGGCACCCCCAGGGACACCTAGGGGACAGGCAGGGCACCCCCAGGGACACCTAGGGGACAGCCAGGGCCCCCCCAGGGACACCTAGGGGACAACCAGGGCACTCCAGGGAACCAGGGCACCCCCAGGGACACCAAGGGGACAGGCAGGGCACCCCAGGGACACCTAGGGGACAGCCAGGGCCCCCCCAGGAACACCTAGGGGACAGGCAGGGCACCCCCAGGGACACCTAGGGGACAGCCAGGGCCCCCCCAGGGAAACCTAGGGGACAGGCAGGGCACCCCCAGGGACACCTAGGGGACAGGTAGGGCACCCCCAGGGACACCGAGGGGACAGCCAGGGCACCCCCAGGGACACCTAGGGGACAGGCAGGGCACCCCCAGGGACACCTAGGGGACAGGCAGAGGAACCCCAGGGCACCCCAGGGACACCCAGGGCACCCCTAGGGACACCAAGGGGACAGTCATAGCACCCCAAGGACAGCCAGGGTACCCCCAGGGACACAAAGGGGACAGCCAGGGCACCCCCAGGTACACCAAGGGGACAGCCACGGCACCCCCAAGGACACGTAGGGGACACGCAGAGCACCCCCAGGGACACCTAGGGGACAGCCATGGCACCCTGGGGACAGCCAGGGTAACCCCAGGGACACCTAGGGGACAGGCAGGTCACCCCCAGGGACACCTAGGGGACAGCTAGGGCACCCTAGGGACAGCCAGGGCACCCCCAGGGACACCTAGGGGACAGGAATGGCACCCCCAGGGACACGTAGGGGACAGCCAGGGCCCCACCAAGGACACCTAGGGGACAGCCAGGGCACCCCGAGGGACACCAGCGCACCCCCAGGGACACCAAGGTGACAGCCAGGGCACGCTAGGGTCAGCCAGGACACCCTCAGGGACACCAAGGGGACAGCCAGGGCACCCCAGGGACACCAAGGGGACATCCAGAGCACCCCAGGGACAGCCAGGGCACCCCTAGGGACACCTAGGGGACAGCAAGGGCACCTCCAGGGACACCCTGGGCACCCCCAGGGACACCAAGGGGACCCCCAGGGACACCTAGGGGAAAGCCAGGGCGCCCCAGCGACACCCAGGGCACCCCCAGGGACACCTAGGGGACAGCCAGGGCATCCCCAGGGACAGCCAGGACACCCCCAGGGACACCTAGGGGACAGGCAGGGCACCCCCAGAGACCCCTAGGGGACAGCCAGGGCACTCGCAGGGACACTCTGGGCACCCCCAGGGACACCTAGGGGACCTCCAGGGACATCTAGGGGACAGCCAGGGCACCCCAGGGAAAGCCAGGGCACCCCCAGGGACACATAGGGGACAGCCAGGGCATCCCCAGGGACACCCTGGGCACCCCCAGGGACACCTAGGGGACAGCCAGGGCACCCCAGGGACACCCAGGTCACCCCCAGGGACACCTAGGGGACAGCCAGGGCATCCCGAGGGACAGGGAGGGCACCCACAGGGACACCTAGAGGACAGCCAGGGCACCCCCAGGGACACGTAGGGGACCTCCCGGGCACCTCAGGGACAGCCAGGGCACCCCAGGGACACCCAGGGCCCCCCCAGGGACACCTAGGGGACAGCCTGGGCACCCCCAGGCACACCTAGGGGACAGCCAGGGCACCCCAGGGACACCCAGGGCACCCCCGGGGACACCGAGGGGACAGCCAGCGTACAATAGGGACAGCCAGGGCACCCCCAGGGACACCTAAGGGACAGCCAGGGCACCCCAGGGACACCCAGGGCACCCCCAGGGACACCGAGGGCACAGCCAGGGCACTCCCAGGGACACTCTGGGCACCCACAGGGACACCTTGGGGACAGCCAGGGCAGCCCAGGGACACCCAGGGCACCCCCAGGGACACCTAGGGGACAGCCAGGGCACCCGAGGGACAGCCAGGGCACCCCCAGGGATACCAAGGGCACAGCCAGGGCACCCTAGGGACAGCCAGGGCAGCCTCAGGGACACCGAGGGCACAGCCAGGGCACCCCCAGGGACACCTAGGGGACAGCCAGGGCATCCCCAGGGACACCCAGGGCACCCCCAGGGACACCTAGAGGACAGGCAGGGCACCCCCAGGGACACCTAGGGGACAGGCAGGGCACCCTCAGGGACACCTAGGGGACAGCCAGGGCCCCCCCAGGGACACCTAGGGGACAGCCAGGGCACTCCAGGGACAGCCAGGGCACCCCAAGGGACACCCAGGGCACCCCCAGGGACACCTAGGGGACAGCCAGGGCACCCCAGGCACACCCAGGGCACCCCCAGGGACACCTAGGGGACAGCCAGGGCACCCCCAGGAACACCTAGGGGACAGGCAGGGCACCCCCAGGGACACCGAGGGGACAGCCAGGGCACCCCCAGGGACACCTAGGGGACAGGCAGGGCACCCCCAGGGACACCTAGGGGACAGGCAGAGGACCCCCAGGGCACCCCAGGGACACCAAGGGGACAGCCAGAGCATCCCAAGGACAGCCAGGGTACCCCCAGGGACACCTAGGGGACAGCCAGGGCACCCCCAGGGACACCGAGGGGACAGCCAGGGCACCCCCAGGGACACCTAGGGGACAGGCAGGGCACCCCCAGGGACACCTAGGGGACCTCCAGGGACATCTAGGGGACAGCCAGGGCACCCCAGGGAAAGCCAGGGCACCCCCAGGGACACATAGGGGACAGCCAGGGCATCCCCAGGGACACCCTGGGCACCCCCAGGGACACCTAGGGGACAGCCAGGGCACCCCAGGGACACCCAGGTCACCCCCAGGGACACCTAGGGGACAGCCAGGGCATCCCGAGGGACAGGGAGGGCACCCACAGGGACACCTAGAGGACAGCCAGGGCACCCCCAGGGACACGTAGGGGACCTCCCGGGCACCTCAGGGACAGCCAGGGCACCCCAGGGACACCCAGGGCCCCCCCAGGGACACCTAGGGGACAGCCTGGGCACCCCCAGGCACACCTAGGGGACAGCCAGGGCACCCCAGGGACACCCAGGGCACCCCCGGGGACACCGAGGGGACAGCCAGCGTACAATAGGGACAGCCAGGGCACCCCCAGGGACACCTAAGGGACAGCCAGGGCACCCCAGGGACACCCAGGGCACCCCCAGGGACACCGAGGGCACAGCCAGGGCACTCCCAGGGACACTCTGGGCACCCACAGGGACACCTTGGGGACAGCCAGGGCAGCCCAGGGACACCCAGGGCACCCCCAGGGACACCTAGGGGACAGCCAGGGCACCCGAGGGACAGCCAGGGCACCCCCAGGGATACCAAGGGCACAGCCAGGGCACCCTAGGGACAGCCAGGGCAGCCTCAGGGACACCGAGGGCACAGCCAGGGCACCCCCAGGGACACCTAGGGGACAGCCAGGGCATCCCCAGGGACACCCAGGGCACCCCCAGGGACACCTAGAGGACAGGCAGGGCACCCCCAGGGACACCTAGGGGACAGGCAGGGCACCCTCAGGGACACCTAGGGGACAGCCAGGGCCCCCCCAGGGACACCTAGGGGACAGCCAGGGCACTCCAGGGACAGCCAGGGCACCCCCAGGGACACCCAGGGCACCCCCAGGGACACCTAGGGGACAGCCAGGGCACCCCAGGCACACCCAGGGCACCCCCAGGGACACCTAGGGGACAGCCAGGGCACCCCCAGGAACACCTAGGGGACAGGCAGGGCACCCCCAGGGACACCGAGGGGACAGCCAGGGCACCCCCAGGGACACCTAGGGGACAGGCAGGGCACCCCCAGGGACACCTAGGGGACAGGCAGAGGACCCCCAGGGCACCCCAGGGACACCAAGGGGACAGCCAGAGCATCCCAAGGACAGCCAGGGTACCCCCAGGGACACCTAGGGGACAGCCAGGGCACCCCCAGGGACACGTAGGGGACAGCCAGGGCACCCCAGGGACACCCTGGGCACCCCCAGGGACACCGAGGGGACAGCCAGGGCACCCCAGGGACACCCAGGGGACCTCCAAGGCATCCCCAGGGACACCCTGGGCACCCCTAGGGACACCTAGGGGACAGCCTGGGCACCCCCAGAGACACCCAGGGCAACCCTCAGGGTCACCTAGGGGACAGCCAGGGCACCCCCAGGGACACCCAGGGCACCCCCAGGGACACCTAGGGGACAGCCAGGGCATCCCCAGGGACACCCTGGGCACCCCCAGGGACACCTAGGGGACAGCCAGGGCACCCCAGGCACACCCAGGGCACCCCCAGGGACACCTAGGGGACAGCCAGCGCACCCCCAGGGACACCGAGGGCACAGCAAGGGCACCCTAGGGACAGCCAGGGCACCCCCAGGGACACCTAGGGGACAGGCAGGGCACTCCCAGGGACACCTAGGAGATAGCCAGGGCACCCCCAGGAACACCTAGGGGACAGCCAGGGCACTCCAGGGCCTGCCAGGACACCCCCAGGGACACCTAGGGGAGAGCCAGGACACCCTAGGGACAGCCAGGGCACCCCCAGGGACACCAAGGGCACAGCCAGGGCACCCTAGGGACAGCCAGGGCACCCCCAGGGACACCTAAGGGACAGGCAGGGCACCCCCAGGGACACCTAGGGGACAGGCAGGGCACCCCCAGGGACACAGACGGGACAGCCAGGGCACCCCCAGAGACCCCTAGGGGACAGCCAGGGACCTCCCAGGGACACTCTGGGCACCCCAAGGGACACCTTGGGGTCAGCCAAGGCACCCCAGGGACACCCAGGGCACCACCAGGGACACCGAGGGCACAGCCAGGGCACTCCCAGGGACACTCTGGGCACCCGTAGGGACACCTTGGGGACAGCCAGGGCAGCCCAGGGACACCCAGGGCACCCCCAGGGACACCTAGGGGACAGCCAGGGCACCCGAGGGACAGCCAGGGCACCCCCAGGGACACCAAGGGCACAGCCAGGGCACAATCAGGGACACCGAGGGCACAGCCAGGGCACCCCCAGGGACACCTAGGGGACAGGCGGGGCACCCCCAGGGACACAGACGGGACAGCCAGGGCACCCCCAGAGACCCCTAGGGGACAGCCAGGGACATCCCAGGGACACTCTGGGCACCCCAAGGGACACCTTGGGGTCAGCCAGGGCACCCCAGGGACACCCAGGGCACCCCCAGGGACACCGAGGGCAGAGCCAGGGCACTCCCAGGGACACTCTGGGCACCCACAGGGACACCTTGGGGACAGCCAGGGCAGCCCAGGGAAACCCAGGGCACCTCCAGGGACACCTAGGGGATTGCCAGGGCACACGAGGGACAGCCAGGGCACCCCCAGGGACACCTAGGGCACAGCCAGGGCACCCTAGGGTCAGCCAGGACACCCTCAGGGACCCCAAAAGGACCCCCAGGGCCCCCCCAGGGACACCTAGGGGACAGCCAGGGCACCCCAGGGACACCCAGGTCACCCCCAGGGACACCTAGGGGACAGCCAGGGCATCCCGAGGGACAGGGAGGGCACCCACAGGGACACCTAGAGGACAGCCAGGGCACCCCCAGGGACACCTAGGAGACAGCCAGGGCCCCCCCAGGGACACCCAGGGCACCCCCAGGGACACCTAGGGAACAGTCAGGGCACTCCCAGGGACACCTAGGAAACAGCCAGGGCACCCCCAGGGACACCTAGGGGACAGCCAGGGCACTCCAGGGACAGCCAGGGCACCCCCAGGAACACCTAGAGGACAGCCAGGGCACTCCCCGGGACACCTAGGGGACAGGCAGGGCACCCCCAGGGACACCTAGGGGACAGCCAGGGCCCCCCCAGGGACACCTAGGGGACAGCCAGGGCACTCCAGGGACAGCCAGGGCACCCCCAGGGACACCCAGGGCACCCCCAGGGACACCTAGGGGACAGCCAGGGCATCCCCAGGGACACCCTGGGCAACCTCAGGGACACCTAGGGGACAGCAAGGGCACCCCAGGCACACCCAGGGCACCCCCAGGGACACCTAGGGGACAGCCAGGGCACCCCCAGGGACACCTAGGGGACAGGCAGGGCACCCCAGGGACACCTAGGGGACAGCCAGGGCCCCCCAAGGAACACCTAGGGGACAGGCAGGGCACCCCCAGGGACACCGAGGGGACAGCCAGGGCACCCCCAGGGACACCTAGGGGACAGGCAGGGCACCCCCAGGGAAACCTAGGGGACAGGCAGAGGACCCCCAGGGCACCCCAGGGACACCCAGGGCACCCCCAGGGACACCAAGGGGACAGCCAGGGCACCCCCAGGGACACGTAGGGGACAGCGAGGGCACCCCAGGGACACCCTGGACACCCCCAGGGTCACCGAGGGGACAGCCAGGGCACCCCAGGGACACCTAAGGGACCTCCAAGGCATCCCCAGGGACACCCTGGGCACCCCCAGGGACACCTAGGGGACAGCCTGGGCACCCTCAGAGACACCCAGGGCACCCCTCAGAGACACCTAGGGGACAGCCAGGGCATCCCAAGGACACCCTGGGCACCCCCAGGGACACCTAGGGGACAGCCAGGGCACCCCAGGTACACCCAGGGCACCCCCAGGGACACCTAGGGGACAGCAAGCGCACCCCCAGGGACACCGAGGGCACCGCAAGGGCACCCTAGGGACAGCCAGGGCACCCCCAGGGACAGATAGGGAACAGTCAGGGCACTCCCAGGGACACCTAGGAAACAGCCAGGGCACCCCCAGGGACACCTAGGGGACAGCCAGGGCACTCCAGGGACTGCCAGGACACCCCCAGGGACACCGAGGGGACAGCCAGGGCACCCCAGGGACACCCAGGGGACCTCCAAGGCATCCCCAGGGACACCCTGGGCACACCTAGGGACACCTAGGGGACAGCCTGGGCACCCCCAGAGACACCCAGGGCAACCCTCAGGGACACCTAGGGGACAGCCAGGGCACCCCCAGGGACACCCAGGGCACCCCCAGGGACACCTAGGGGACAGCCAGGGCATCCCCAGGGACACCCTGGGCACCCCCAGGGACACCTAGGGGACAGCCAGGGCACCCCAGGCACACCCAGGGCACCCCCAGGGACACCTAGGGGACAGCCAGCGCACCCCCAGGGACACCGAGGGCACAGCAAGGGCACCCTAGGGACAGCCAGGGCACCCCCAGGGACACCTAGGGGACAGGCAGGGCACTCCCAGGGACACCTAGGAGACAGCCAGGGCACCCCCAGGAACACCTAGGGGACAGCCAGGGCACTCCAGGGACTGCCAGGACACCCCCAGGGACACCGAGGGGACAGCCAGGGCACCCCAGGGACACCCAGGGGACCTCCAAGGCATCCCCAGGGACACCCTGGGCACCCCTAGGGACACCTAGGGGACAGCCTGGGCACCCCCAGAGACACCCAGGGCAACCCTCAGGGACACCTAGGGGACAGCCAGGGCACCCCCAGGGACACCCAGGGCACCCCCAGGGACACCTAGGGGATAGCCAGGGCATCCCCAGGGACACACTGGGCACCCCCAGGGACACCTAGGGGACAGCCAGGGCACCCCAGGCACACCCAGGGCACCCCCAGGGACACCTAGGGGACAGCCAGCGCACCCCCAGGGACACCGAGGGCACAGCAAGGGCACCCGAGGAACAGCCAGGGCGCCCCCAGGGACACCTAGGGGACAGCCAGGGCACCCCCAGGAACACCTAGGGGACAGCCAGGGCACTCCAGGGACTGCCAGGACACCCCCAGGGACACCTAGGGGAGAGCCAGGACACCCTAGGGACAGCCAGGGCACCCCCAGGGACACCAAGGGCACAGCCAGGGCACCCTAGGGACAGCCAGGGCACCCCCAGGGACACCTAAGGGACAGGCAGGGCACCCCCAGGGACACCTAGGGGACAGGCAGGGCACCCCCAGGGACACAGACGGGACAGCCACGGCACCCCCAGAGACCCCTAGGGGACAGCCAGGGACCTCCCAGGGACACTCTGGGCACCCCAAGGGACAACTTGGGGTCAGCCAGGGCACCCCAGGGACACCCAGGGCACCACCAGGGACACCGAGGGCACAGCCAGGGCACTCCCAGGGACACTCTGGGCACCCGTAGGGACACCTTGGGGACAGCCAGGGCAGCCCAGGGACACCCAAGGCACCCCCAGGGACACCTAGGGGACAGCCAGGGCACACGAGGGACAGCCAGGGCACCCCCAGGGACACCAAGGGCACAGCCAGGGCACAATCAGGGACACCGAGGGCACAGCCAGGGCACCCCCAGGGACACCTAGGGGACAGGCGGGGCACCCCTAGGGACACAGACGGGACAGCCAGGGCACCCCCAGAGACCCCTAGGGGACAGCCAGGGACATCCCAGGGACACTCTGGGCACCCCAAGGGACACCTTGGGGTCAGCCAGGGCACCCCAGGGACACCCAGGGCACCCCCAGGGACACCGAGGGGAGAGCCAGGGCACTCCCAGGGACACTCTGGGCGCCCACAGGGACACCTTGGGGAGAGCCAGGGCAGCCCAGGGACACCCAGGGCACCTCCAGGGACACCTAGGGGACAGCCAGGGCACCCGAGGGACAGCCAGGGCACCCCCAGGGACACCTAGGGCACAGCCAGGGCACCCTAGGGTCAGCCAGGACACCCTCAGGGACCCCAAAAGGACCCCCAGGGCCCCCCCAGGGACACCTAGGGTACAGCCAGGGCACCCCAGGGACACCCAGGTCACCCCCAGGGACACCTAGGGGACAGCCAGGGCATCCCGAGGGACAGGGAGGGCACCCACAGGGACACCTAGAGGACAGCCAGGGCACCCCCAGGGACACCTAGGAGACAGCCAGGGCCCCCCCAGGGACACCCAGGGCACCCCCAGGGACACCTAGGGAACAGTCAGGGCACTCCCAGGGACACCTAGGAAACAGCCAGGGCACCCCCAGGGACACCTAGGGGACAGCCAGGGCAGTCCAGGGACAGCCAGGGCACCCTCAGGAACACCTAGAGGACAGCCAGGGCACTCCCCGGGACACCTAGGGGACAGCCAGGGCACCCCCAGGGACACCTAGGGGACAGCCAGGGCCCCCCCAGGGACACCTAGGGGACAGCCAGGGCACTCCAGGGACAGCCAGGGCACCCCCAGGGACACCCAGGGCACCCCCAGGGACACCTAGGGGACAGCCAGGGCATCCCCAGGGACACCCTGGGCAACCTCAGGGACACCTAGGGGACAGCAAGGGCACCCCAGGCACACCCAGGGCACCCCCAGGGACACTTAGGGGACAGCCAGGGCACCCCCAGGGACACCTAGGGGACAGGCAGGGCACCCCAGGGACACCTAGGGGACAGCCAGGGCCCCCCCAGGAACACCTAGGGGACAGGCAGGGCACCCCAAGGGACACCGAGGGGACAGCCAGGGCACCCCCAGGGACAACTAGGGGACAGGCAGGGCACCCCCAGGGGCACCTAGGGGATAGGCAGAGGACCCCCAGGGCACCCCAGGGACACCCAGGGCACCCCCAGGGACACCTAGGGGACAGCCAGGGCACCCCCAGGGACACGTAGGGGACAGCGAGGGCACCCCAGGGACACCCTGGACACCCCCAGGGTCACCGAGGGGACAGCCAGGGCACCCCAGGGACACCTAAGGGACCTCCAAGGCATCCCCAGGGACACCCTGGGCACCCCCAGGGACACCTAGGGGACAGCCTGGGCACCCTCAGAGACACCCAGGGCACCCCTCAGAGACACCTAGGGGACAGCCAGGGCATCCCCAGGGACACCCTGGGCACCCCCAGGGACACCGAGGGCACCGCAAGGGCACCCTAGGGACAGCCAGGGCACCCCCAGGGACAGATAGGGAACAGTCAGGGCACTCCCCGGGACACCTAGGAAACAGCCAGGGCACGCCCAGGGACACCTAGGGGACAGCCAGGGCACTCCAGGGACTGCCTGGACACCCCCAGGGACACCTAGGGGACAGCCAGGACACCCTAGGGACAGCCAGGGCACCCCCAGGGACACCAAGGGCACAGCCAGGGCACCCTAGGGACAGCCAGGGCACCCCCAGGGACACCGAGGGCACAGCCAGGGCCCCCCCGGGGACGCCCAGGGCACCCCCAGGGACGCCTAGGGGACAGCCAGGGCACCCCCAGGGACACCCAGGGCACCCCCAGGGACACCTAGAGGACAGCCAGGGCACCCCCAGGGACACCTAGGGCACAGCCAGGGCACTCTAGGACAGCCAGTACACCCTCAGGGACACCAAGGGGACAGCCAGGGCACCCCAGGGACACCAAGGGGACATCCAGAGCACCCCAGGGACAGCCAAGCCACCCCCAGGGACACCTAGGGGACAGCAAGGGCACCTCCAGGGACACCCTGGGCACCCCCAGGGACACCAAGGGGACCCCCAGGGACACCTAGGGGAAAGCCAGGGCACCCCAGGGACAGCGAGGGCACCCCCAGGGCCACCTAGGGGACAGCCAGGGCACCCCAGGGACACCCAGGGCACCCCCAGGGACACCTAGGGGACAGCCAGGGCACCCCCAGGGACACACAGGACACCCCCAGGGACACCCAGGGGACAGCCAGGGCACCCCCAGAGACCCCTAGGGGACAGCCAGGGCACCCCAGGGACATCCAGGGCACCCTCAGGGACACCTAGGGGACAGCCAGGGCCCCCCCAGGGACACCTAGGGGACAGCCAGGGCACCCCAGGGACACCCAGGTCACTCCCAGGGACACCTAGGGGACAGCCAGGGCATCCCGAGGGACAGGGAGGGCACCCACAGGGACACCTAGAGGACAGCCAGGGCACGCCCAGGGACACCTAGGAGACAGCCAGGGCACGCCAGGGACACGTAGGGGACCTCCCGGGCACCCCAGAGACAGCCAGGGCACCTCAGGGACACCCAGGGCCCCACCAGGGACACCTAGGGGACAGCCTGGGCACCCCCAGGGACACCTAGGGGACAGCCAGGACACCCCAGGGACACCCAGGGCACCCCCAGAGACACCGAGGGCACAGCCAGGGCACCCTAGGGACAGCCAGGGCACCCCCAGGGACACCTAAGGGACAGGCAGGGCACCCCCAGGAGACCCCTAGGGGACAGCCAGGGACCTCCCAGGGACACTCTGGGCACCCCAAGGGACACCTAGGGGACAGCCAGGGCACCCCAGGGACACCCAGGTCACCCCCAGGGACACCTAGGGGACAGCCAGGGCATCCCGAGGGACAGGGAGGGCACCCACAGGGACACCTAGAGGACAGCCAGGGCACCCCCAGGGACACGTAGGGGACCTCCCGGGCACCTCAGGGACAGCCAGGGCACCCCAGGGACACCCAGGGCCCCCCCAGGGACACCTAGGGGACAGCCTGGGCACCCCCAGGCACACCTAGGGGACAGCCAGGGCACCCCAGGGACACCCAGGGCACCCCCGGGGACACCGAGGGGACAGCCAGCGTACCCTAGGGACAGCCAGGGCACCCCCAGGGACACCTAAGGGACAGCCAGGGCACCCCAGGGACACCCAGGGCACCCCCAGGGACACCGAGGGCACAGCCAGGGCACTCCCAGGGACACTCTGGGCACCCACAGGGACACCTTGGGGACAGCCAGGGCAGCCCAGGGACACCCAGGGCACCCCCAGGGACACCTAGGGGACAGCCAGGGCACCCGAGGGACAGCCAGGGCACCCCCAGGGATACCAAGGGCACAGCCAGGGCACCCTAGGGACAGCCAGGGCAGCCTCAGGGACACCGAGGGCACAGCCAGGGCACCCCCAGGGACACCTAGGGGGACAGCCAGGGCATCCCCAGGGACACCCAGGGCACCCCCAGGGACACCTAGAGGACAGGCAGGGCACCCCCAGGGACACCTAGGGGACAGGCAGGGCACCCCCAGGGACACCTAGGGGACAGCCAGGGCCCCCCCAGGGACACCTAGGGGACAGCCAGGGCACTCCAGGGACAGCCAGGGCACCCCCAGGGACACCCAGGGCACCCCCAGGGACACCTAGGGGACAGCCAGGGCACCCCAGGCACACCCAGGGCACCCCCAGGGACACCTAGGGGACAGCCAGGGCACCCCCAGGGACACCTAGGGGACAGGCAGGGCACCCCCAGGGACACCTAGGGGACAGCCAGGGCCCCCCCCAGGAACACCTAGGGGACAGGCAGGGCACCCCCAGGGACACCGAGGGGACAGCCAGGGCCCCCCCAGGAACACCTAGGGGACAGGCAGGGCACCCCCAGGGACACCGAGGGGACAGCCAGGGCACCCCCAGGGACACCTAGGGGACAGGCAGGGCACCCCCAGGGACACCTAGGGGACAGGCAGAGGACCCCCAGGGCACCCCAGGGACACCAAGGGGACAGCCAGAGCATCCCAAGGACAGCCAGGGTACCCCCAGGGACACCTAGGGGACAACCAGGGCACCCCCAGGGACACGTAGGGGACAGCCAGGGCACCCCAGGGACACCCTGGGCACCCCCAGGGACACCGAGGGGACAGCCAGGGCACCCCAGGGACACCCAGGGGACCTCCAAGGCATCCCCAGGGACACCCTGGGCACCCCTAGGGACACCTAGGGGACAGCCTGGGCACCCCCAGAGACACCCAGGGCAACCCTCAGGGACACCTAGGGGACAGCCAGGGCACCCCCAGGGACACCCAGGGCACCCCCAGGGACACCTAGGGGACAGCCAGGGCATCCCCAGGGACACCCTGGGCACCCCCAGGGACACCTAGGGGACAGCCAGGGCACCCCAGGCACACCCAGGGCACCCCCAGGGACACCTAGGAGACAGCCAGCGCACCCCCAGGGACACCGAGGGCACAGCAAGGGCACCCTAGGGACAGCCAGGGCACCCCCAGGGACACCTAGGGGACAGGCAGGGCACTCCCAGGGACACCTAGGAGACAGCCAGGGCACCCCCAGGAACACCTAGGGGACAGCCAGGGCACTCCAGGGACTGCCAGGACACCCCCAGGGACACCTAGGGGAGAGCCAGGACACCCTAGGGACAGCCAGGGCACCCCCAGGGACACCAAGGGCACAGCCAGGGCACCCTAGGGACAGCCAGGGCACCCCCAGGGACACCTAAGGGACAGGCAGGGCACCCCCAGGGACACCTAGGGGACAGGCAGGGCACCCCCAGGGACACAGACGGGACAGCCAGGGCACCCCCAGAGACCCCTAGGGGACAGCCAGGGACCTCCCAGGGACACTCTGGGCACCCCAAGGGACACCTTGGGGTCAGCCAGGGCACCCCAGGGACACCCAGGGCACCACCAGGGACACCGAGGGCACAGCCAGGGCACTCCCAGGGACACTCTGGGCACCCGTAGGGACACCTTGGGGACAGCCAGGGCAGCCCAGGGACACCCAGGGCACCCCCAGGGACACCTAGGGGACAGCCAGGGCACCCGAGGGACAGCCAGGGCACCCCCAGGGACACCAAGGGCACAGCCAGGGCACAATCAGGGACACCGAGGGCACAGCCAGGGCACCCCCAGGGACACCTAGGGGACAGGCGGGGCACCCCCAGGGACACAGACGGGACAGCCAGGGCACCCCCAGAGACCCCTAGGGGACAGCCAGGGACATCCCAGGGACACTCTGGGCACCCCAAGGGACACCTTGGGGTCAGCCAGGGCACCCCAGGGACACCCAGGGCACCCCCAGGGACACCGAGGGCAGAGCCAGGGCACTCCCAGGGACACTCTGGGCACCCACAGGGACACCTTGGGGACAGCCAGGGCAGCCCAGGGAAACCCAGGGCACCTCCAGGGACACCTAGGGGACAGCCAGGGCACCCGAGGGACAGCCAGGGCACCCCCAGGGACACCTAGGGCACAGCCAGGGCACCCTAGGGTCAGCCAGGACACCCTCAGGGACCCCAAAAGGACCCCCAGGGCCCCCCCAGGGACACCTAGGGGACAGCCAGGGCACCCCAGGGACACCCAGGTCACCCCCAGGGACACCTAGGGGACAGCCAGGGCATCCCGAGGGACAGGGAGGGCACCCACAGGGACACCTAGAGGACAGCCAGGGCACCCCCAGGGACACCTAGGAGACAGCCAGGGCCCCCCCAGGGACACCCAGGGCACCCCCAGGGACACCTAGGGAACAGTCAGGGCACTCCCAGGGACACCTAGGAAACAGCCAGGGCACCCCCAGGGACACCTAGGGGACAGCCAGGGCACTCCAGGGACAGCCAGGGCACCCCCAGGAACACCTAGAGGACAGCCAGGGCACCCCCCGGGACACCTAGGGGACAGGCAGGGCACCCCCAGGGACACCTAGGGGACAGCCAGGGCCCCCCCAGGGACACCTAGGGGACAGCCAGGGCACTCCAGGGACAGCCAGGGCACCCCCAGGGACACCCAGGGCACCCCCAGGGACACCTAGGGGACAGCCAGGGCACCCCCAGGGACACCTAGGGGACAGGCAGGGCACCCCAGGGACACCTAGGGGACAGCCAGGGCCCCCCCAGGAACACCTAGGGGACAGGCAGGGCACCCCCAGGGACACCGAGGGGACAGCCAGGGCACCCCCAGGGACACCTAGGGGACAGGCAGGGCACCCCCAGGGAAACCTAGGGGACAGGCAGAGGACCCCCAGGGCACCCCAGGGACACCCAGGGCACCCCCAGGGACACCAAGGGGACAGCCAGGGCACCCCCAGGGACACGTAGGGGACAGCGAGGGCACCCCAGGGACACCCTGGACACCCCCAGGGTCACCGAGGGGACAGCCAGGGCACCCCAGGGACACCTAAGGGACCTCCAAGGCATCCCCAGGGACACCCTGGGCACCCCCAGGGACACCTAGGGGACAGCCTGGGCACCCTCAGAGACACCCAGGGCACCCCTCAGAGACACCTAGGGGACAGCCAGGGCACCCTCAGAGACACCCAGGGCACCCCTCAGAGACACCTAGGGGACAGCCAGGGCATCCCCAGGGACACCCTGGGCACCCCCAGGGACACCTAGGGGACAGCCAGGGCACCCCAGGGACACCGAGGGCACCGCAAGGGCACCCTAGGGACAGCCAGGGCACCCCCAGGGACAGATAGGGAACAGTCAGGGCACTCCCAGGGACACCTAGGAAACAGCCAGGGCACCCCCAGGGACACCTAGGGGACAGCCAGGGCACTCCAGGGACTGCCAGGACACCCCCAGGGACACCGAGGGGACAGCCAGGGCACCCCAGGGACACCCAGGGGACCTCCAAGGCATCCCCAGGGACACCCTGGGCACCCCTAGGGACACCTAGGGGACAGCCTGGGCACCCCCAGAGACACCCAGGGCAACCCTCAGGGACACCTAGGGGACAGCCAGGGCACCCCCAGGGACACCCAGGGCACCCCCAGGGACACCTAGGGGACAGCCAGGGCATCCCCAGGGACACCCTGGGCACCCCCAGGGACACCTAGGGGACAGCCAGGGCACCCCAGGCACACCCAGGGCACCCCCAGGGACACCTAGGGGACAGCCAGCGCACCCCCAGGGACACCGAGGGCACAGCAAGGGCACCCTAGGGACAGCCAGGGCACCCCCAGGGACACCTAGGGGACAGGCAGGGCACTCCCAGGGACACCTAGGAGACAGCCAGGGCACCCCCAGGAACACCTAGGGGACAGCCAGGGCACTCCAGGGACTGCCAGGACACCCCCAGGGACACCGAGGGGACAGCCAGGGCACCCCAGGGACACCCAGGGGACCTCCAAGGCATCCCCAGGGACA
Source organism: Chamaea fasciata (assembly GCF_029207755.1). Taxonomy (NCBI): domain Eukaryota; kingdom Metazoa; phylum Chordata; class Aves; order Passeriformes; family Sylviidae; genus Chamaea; species Chamaea fasciata. The sequence continues at coordinate 98,121 of NW_027094362.1, forward strand.
CCCTGGGCACCCCTAGGGACACCTAGGGGACAGCCTGGGCACCCCCAGAGACACCCAGGGCAACCCTCAGGGACACCTAGGGGACAGCCAGGGCACCCCCAGGGACACCCAGGGCACCCCCAGGGACACCTAGGGGACAGCCAGGGCATCCCCAGGGACACCCTGGGCACCCCCAGGGACACCTAGGGGACAGCCATGGCACCCCAGGCACACCCAGGGCACCCCCAGGGACACCTAGGGGACAGCCAGCGCACCCCCAGGGACACCGAGGGCACAGCAAGGGCACCCTAGGAACAGCCAGGGCGCCCCCAGGGACACCTAGGGGACAGCCAGGGCACCCCCAGGAACACCTAGGGGACAGCCAGGGCACTCCAGGGACTGCCAGGACACCCCCAGGGACACCTAGGGGAGAGCCAGGACACCCTAGGGACAGCCAGGGCACCCCCAGGGACACCAAGGGCACAGCCAGGGCACCCTAGGGACAGCCAGGGCACCCCCAGGGACACCTAAGGGACAGGCAGGGCACCCCCAGGGACACCTAGGGGACAGGCAGGGCACCCCCAGGGACACAGACGGGACAGCCAGGGCACCCCCAGAGACCCCTAGGGGACAGCCAGGGACCTCCCAGGGACACTCTGGGCACCCCAAGGGACAACTTGGGGTCAGCCAGGGCACCCCAGGGACACCCAGGGCACCACCAGGGACACCGAGGGCACAGCCAGGGCACTCCCAGGGACACTCTGGGCACCCGTAGGGACACCTTGGGGACAGCCAGGGCAGCCCAGGGACACCCAAGGCACCCCCAGGGACACCTAGGGGACAGCCAGGGCACACGAGGGACAGCCAGGGCACCCCCAGGGACACCAAGGGCACAGCCAGGGCACAATCAGGGACACCGAGGGCACAGCCAGGGCACCCCCAGGGACACCTAGGGGACAGGCGGGGCACCCCCAGGGACACAGACGGGACAGCCAGGGCACCCCCAGAGACCCCTAGGGGACAGCCAGGGACATCCCAGGGACACTCTGGGCACCCCAAGGGACACCTTGGGGTCAGCCAGGGCACCCCAGGGACACCCAGGGCACCCCCAGGGACACCGAGGGGAGAGCCAGGGCACTCCCAGGGACACTCTGGGCGCCCACAGGGACACCTTGGGGACAGCCAGGGCAGCCCAGGGACACCCAGGGCACCTCCAGGGACACCTAGGGGACAGCCAGGGCACCCGAGGGACAGCCAGGGCACCCCCAGGGACACCTAGGGCACAGCCAGGGCACCCTAGGGTCAGCCAGGACACCCTCAGGGACCCCAAAAGGACCCCCAGGGCCCCCCCAGGGACACCTAGGGTACAGCCAGGGCACCCCAGGGACACCCAGGTCACCCCCAGGGACACCTAGGGGACAGCCAGGGCATCCCGAGGGACAGGGAGGGCACCCACAGGGACACCTAGAGGACAGCCAGGGCACCCCCAGGGACACCTAGGAGACAGCCAGGGCCCCCCCAGGGACACCCAGGGCACCCCCAGGGACACCTAGGGAACAGTCAGGGCACTCCCAGGGACACCTAGGAAACAGCCAGGGCACCCCCAGGGACACCTAGGGGACAGCCAGGGCAGTCCAGGGACAGCCAGGGCACTCCCCGGGACACCTAGGGGACAGCCAGGGCACCCCCAGGGACACCTAGGGGACAGCCAGGGCCCCCCCAGGGACACCTAGGGGACAGCCAGGGCACTCCAGGGACAGCCAGGGCACCCCCAGGGACACCCAGGGCACCCCCAGGGACACCTAGGGGACAGCCAGGGCATCCCCAGGGACACCCTGGGCAACCTCAGGGACACCTAGGGGACAGCAAGGGCACCCCAGGCACACCCAGGGCACCCCCAGGGACACTTAGGGGACAGCCAGGGCACCCCCAGGGACACCTAGGGGACAGGCAGGGCACCCCAGGGACACCTAGGGGACAGCCAGGGCCCCCCCAGGAACACCTAGGGGACAGGCAGGGCACCCCAAGGGACACCGAGGGGACAGCCAGGGCACCCCCAGGGACAACTAGGGGACAGGCAGGGCACCCCCAGGGACACCTAGGGGACAGGCAGAGGACCCCCAGGGCACCCCAGGGACACCCAGGGCACCCCCAGGGACACCAAGGGGACAGCCAGGGCACCCCCAGGGACACGTAGGGGACAGCGAGGGCACCCCAGGGACACCCTGGACACCCCCAGGGTCACCGAGGGGACAGCCAGGGCACCCCAGGGACATTTAAGGGACCTCCAAGGCATCCCCAGGGACACCCTGGGCACCCACAGGGACACCTTGGGGACAGCCAGGGCAGCCCAGGGACACCCAGGGCACCCCCAGGGACACCTAGGGGACAGCCAGGGCACCCGAGGGACAGCCAGGGCACCCCCAGGGATACCAAGGGCACAGCCAGGGCACCCTAGGGACAGCCAGGGCAGCCTCAGGGACACCGAGGGCACAGCCAGGGCACCCCCAGGGACACCTAGGGGACAGCCAGGGCATCCCCAGGGACACCCAGGGCACCCCCAGGGACACCTAGAGGACAGGCAGGGGCACCCCCAGGGACACCTAGGGGACAGGCAGGGCACCCTGAGGGACACCTAGGGGACAGCCAGGGCCCCCCCAGGACACCTAGGGGACAGCCAGGGCACTCCAGGGACAGCCAGGGCACCCCCAGGGACACCCAGGGCACCCCCAGGGACACCTAGGGGACAGCCAGGGCACCCCAGGCACACCCAGGGCACCCCCAGGGACACCTAGGGGACAGCCAGGGCACCCCAGGGACACCTAGGGGACAGGCAGGGCACCCCAGGGACACCTAGGGACAGCCAGGGCCCCCCCAGGAACACCTAGGGGACAGGCAGGGCACCCCCAGGGACACCGAGGGGACAGCCAGGGCACCCCCAGGGACACCTAGGGGACAGGCAGGGCACCCCCAGGGACACCTAGGGGACAGGCAGAGGACCCCCAGGGCACCCCAGGGACACCAAGGGGACAGCCAGAGCATCCAAGGACAGCCAGGGTACCCCCAGGGACACCTAGGGGACAGCCAGGGCACCCCCAGGGACACGTAGGGGACAGCCAGGGCACCCCAGGGACACCCTGGGCACCCCCAGGGACACCGAGGGGACAGCCAGGGCACCCCAGGGACACCCAGGGGACATCCAAGGCATCCCCAGGGACACCTGGGCACCCTAGGGACACCTAGGGGACAGCCTGGGCACCCCCAGAGACACCCAGGGCAACCCTCAGGGACACCTAGGGGACAGCCAGGGCACCCCCAGGGACACCCAGGGCACCCCCAGGGACACGTAGGGGACAGCCAGGGCATCCCCAGGGACACCCTGGGCACCCCCAGGGACACCTAGGGGACAGCCAGCGCACCCCCAGGGACACCGAGGGCACAGCAAGGGCACCCTAGGGGACAGCCAGGGCACCCCCAGGGACACCTAGGGGACAGGCAGGGCACTCCAGGGACACCTAGGAGACAGCCAGGGCACCCCCAGGAACACCTAGGGGACAGCCAGGCACTCCAGGGACTGCCAGGACACCCCCAGGGACACCTAGGGGAGAGCCAGGACACCCTAGGGACAGCCAGGGCACCCCCAGGGACACCAAGGGCACAGCCAGGGCACCCTAGGGACAGCCAGGGCACCCCCAGGGACACCTAAGGGACAGGCAGGGCACCCCCAGGGACACCTAGGGGACAGGCAGGGCACCCCAGGGACACAGACGGGACAGCCAGGGCACCCCCAGAGACCCCTAGGGGACAGCCAGGGACCTCCCAGGGACACTCTGGGCACCCCAAGGGACACCTTGGGGTCAGCCAGGGCACCCCAGGGACACCCAGGGCACCACCAGGGACACCGAGGGCACAGCCAGGGCACTCCAGGGACACTCTGGGCACCCGTAGGGACACCTTGGGGACAGCCAGGGCAGCCCAGGGACACCCAGGGCACTCCCAGGGACACCTAGGGGACAGCCAGGGCACCCGAGGGACAGCCAGGGCACCCCCAGGGACACCAAGGGCACAGCCAGGGCACCCTAGGGACAGTCAGGGCACAATCAGGGACACCGAGGGCACAGCCAGGGCACCCCCAGGGACACCTAGGGGACAGCCAGGGACCCCCAGGGACACCCAGGGCACCCCCAGGGACACCTAGGAGACAGGCAGGGAACCCCCAGGGACACCTAGGGGACAGCCAGGGCACTCCAGGGACAACCAGGGCACCCCCAGGGACACCAGGGCACCCCCAGGGACACCTAGGGGACAGGCAGGGCACCCCCAGGGACACCTAGGGGACAGCCAGGGCCCCCCCAGGGACACCTAGGGGACAGCCAGGGCACTCCAGGGACAGCCAGGGCACCCCCAGGGACACCCAGGGCACCCCCAGGGACATCTAGGGGACAGCCAGGGCATCCCCAGGGACACCCTGGGCACCCCCAGGGACACCTAGGGGACAGCCAGGGCACCCCAGGCACACCGGGGCACCCCCCAGGGGACACCTAGGGGACAGCCAGGGCACCCCCAGGGACACCTAGGGGACAGGCAGGGCACCCCAGGGACACCTAGGGGACAGCCAGGGCCCCCCCAGGAACACCTAGGGGACAGGCAGGGCACCCCCAGGGACACCGAGGGGACAGCCAGGGCACCCCCAGGGACACCTAGGGGACAGCCAGGGCACCCCCAGGGACACGTAGGGGACAGCCAGGGCGCCCCAGGGACACCCTGGGCACCCCCAGGGACACCGAGGGGACAGCCAGGGCACCCCAGGGACACCCAGGGGACCACCAAGGCATCCCCAGGGACACCCTGGGCACCTCCAGGGACACCTAGGGGACAGCCTGGGAACCCCCAGAGACACCCAGGGCAACCCTCAGGGACACCTAGGGGACAGCCAGGGCACCCCCAGGGACACCCAGGGCACCCCCAGGGACACCTAGGGGACAGCCAGGGCATCCCCAGGGACACCCTGGGCACCCCCAGGGACACCTAGGGGACAGCCAGGGCACCCCAGGCACACCCAGGGCACCCCCAGGGACACCTAGGGGACAGCCAGCGCACCCCCAGGGACACCGAGGGCACAGCAAGGGCACCCTAGGGACAGCCAGGGCACCCCCAGGGACACCTAGGGGACAGGCAGGGCACTCCCAGGGACACCTAGGAGACAGCCAGGGCACCCCCAGGAACACCTAGGGGACAGCCAGGGCACTCCAGGGACTGCCAGGACACCCCCAGGGACACCTAGGGGAGAGCCAGGACACCCTAGGGACAGCCAGGGCACCCCCAGGGACACCAAGGGCACAGCCAGGGCACCCTAGGGACACCCAGGGCACCCCCAGGGACACCTAGGGGACAGCCAGGACACCCCAGGGACACCCAGGGCACCCCCAGAGACACCGAGGGCACAGCCAGGGCACCCTAGGGACAGCCAGGGCACCCCCAGGGACACCTAAGGGACAGGCAGGGCACCCCCAGGGACACCTAGGGGACAGGCAGGGCACCCCCAGGGACACAGACCGGACAGCCAGGGCACCCCCAGAGACCCCTAGGGGACAGCCAGGGACCTCCCAGGGACACTCTGGGCACCCCAAGAGACATCTTGGGGTCAGCCAGGGCACCCCAGGGACACCCAGGGCACCACCAGGGACACCGAGGGCACAGCCAGGGCACTCCCAGGGACACTCTGGGCACCCACAGGGACACCTTGGGGACAGCCAGAGCAGCCCAGGGACACCCAGGGCACCCCCAGGGACACCTAGGGGACAGCCAGGGCACCCGAGGCACAGCCATGGCACCCCCAGGGACACCTAGGGCACAGCCAGGGCACCCTAGGGACAGTCAGGGCACCCTCAGGGACACCGAGGGCACAGCCAGGGTACCCCCAGGGACACCTAGGAAACAGCCAGGGACCCCCAGGGACACCCAGGGCACCCCCAGGGACACCTAGGAGACAGGCAGGGAACCCCCAGGGACACCTAGGGGAATGCCAGGGCACTCCAGGGACAACCAGGGCACCCCCAGGGACACCCAGGGCACCCCCAGGGACACCTAGGGGACAGGCAGGGCACCCCCAGGGACACCTAGGGGACAGCCAGGGCCCCCCCCAGGGACACCTAGGGGACAGCCAGGGCACTCCAGGGACAGCCAGGGCACCCCCAGGGACACCCAGGGCACCCCCAGGGACACCTAGGGGACAGCCAGGGCATCCCCAGGGACACCCTGGGCACCCCCAGGGACACCTAGGGGACAGCCAGGGCACCCCAGGCACACCCAGGGCACCCCCAGGCACACCTAGGGGACAGCCAGGGCACCCCCAGGGACACCTAGGGGACAGGCAGGGCACCCCAGGGACACCTAGGGGACAGCCAGGGCCCCCCTAGGAACACCTAGGGGACAGGCAGGGCACCCCCAGGGATACCGAGGGGACAGCCAGCGCACCCCCAGGGACACCGAGGGCACAGCAAGGGCACCCTAGGAACAGCCAGGGCGCCCCCAGGGACACCTAGGGGACAGCCAGGGCACCCCCAGGAACACCTAGGGGACAGCCAGGGCACTCCAGGGACTGCCAGGACACCCCCAGGGACACCTAGGGGAGAGCCAGGACACCCTAGGGACAGCCAGGGCACCCCCAGGGACACCAAGGGCACAGCCAGGGCACCCTAGGGACAGCCAGGGCACCCCCAGGGACACCTAAGGGACAGGCAGGGCACCCCCAGGGACACAGACGGGACAGCCAGGGCACCCCCAGAGACCCCTAGGGGACAGCCAGGGACCTCCCAGGGACACTCTGGGCACCCCAAGGGACAACTTGGGGTCAGCCAGGGCACCCCAGGGACACCCAGGGCACCACCAGGGACACCGAGGGCACAGCCAGGGCACTCCCAGGGACACTCTGGGCACCCGTAGGGACACCTTGGGGGACAGCCAGGGCAGCCCAGGGACACCCAAGGCACCCCCAGGGACACCTAGGGGACAGCCAGGGCACACGAGGGACAGCCAGGGCACCCCCAGGGACACCAAGGGCACAGCCAGGGCACAATCAGGGACACCGAGGGCACAGCCAGGGCACCCCCAGGGACACCTAGGGGACAGGCGGGGCACCCCCAGGGACACAGACGGGACAGCCAGGGCACCCCCAGAGACCCCTAGGGGACAGCCAGGGACATCCCAGGGACACTCTGGGCACCCCAAGGGACACCTTGGGGTCAGCCAGGGCACCCCAGGGACACCCAGGGCACCCCCAGGGACACTGAGGGGAGAGCCAGGGCACTCCCAGGGACACTCTGGGCGCCCACAGGGACACCTTGGGGACAGCCAGGGCAGCCCAGGGACACCCAGGGCACCTCCAGGGACACCTAGGGGACAGCCAGGGCACCCGAGGGACAGCCAGGGCACCCCCAGGGACACCTAAGGCACAGCCAGGGCACCCTAGGGTCAGCCAGGACACCCTCAGGGACCCCAAAAGGACCCCCAGGGCCCCCCCAGGGACACCTAGGGTACAGCCAGGGCACCCCAGGGACACCCAGGTCACCCCCAGGGACACCTAGGGGACAGCCAGGGCATCCCGAGGGACAGGGAGGGCACCCACAGGGACACCTAGAGGACAGCCAGGGCACCCCCAGGGACACCTAGGAGACAGCCAGGGCCCCCCCAGGGACACCCAGGGCACCCCCAGGGACACCTAGGGAACAGTCAGGGCACTCCCAGGGACACCTAGGAAACAGCCAGGGCACCCCCAGGGACACCTAGGGGACAGCCAGGGCAGTCCAGGGACAGCCAGGGCACTCCCCGGGACACCTAGGGGACAGCCAGGGCACCCCCAGGGACACCTAGGGGACAGCCAGGGCCCCCCCAGGGACACCTAGGGGACAGCCAGGGCACTCCAGGGACAGCCAGGGCACCCCCAGGGACACCCAGGGCACCCCCCAGGGACACCTAGGGGACAGCCAGGGCATCCCCAGGGACACCCTGGGCAACCTCAGGGACACCTAGGGGACAGCAAGGGCACCCCAGGCACACCCAGGGCACCCCCAGGGACACTTAGGGGACAGCCAGGGCACCCCCAGGGACACCTAGGGGACAGGCAGGGCACCCCAGGGACACCTAGGGGACAGCCAGGGCCCCCCCAGGAACACCTAGGGGACAGGCAGGGCACCCCAAGGGACACCGAGGGGACAGCCAGGGCACCCCCAGGGACAACTAGGGGACAGGCAGGGCACCCCCAGGGACACCTAGGGGACAGGCAGAGGACCCCCAGGGCACCCCAGGGACACCCAGGGCACCCCCAGGGACACCAAGGGGACAGCCAGGGCACCCCCAGGGACACGTAGGGGACAGCGAGGGCACCCCAGGGACACCCTGGACACCCCCAGGGTCACCGAGGGGACAGCCAGGGCACCCCAGGGACACCTAAGGGACCTCCAAGGCATCCCCAGGGACACCCTGGGCACCCCCAGGGACACCTAGGGGACAGCCTGGGCACCCTCAGAGACACCCAGGGCACCCCTCAGAGACACCTAGGGGACAGCCAGGGCATCCCCAGGGACACCCTGGGCACCCCCAGGGACACCGAGGGCACAGTCAGGGCACTCCCAGGGACACTCTGGGCACCCACAGGGACACCTTGGGGACAGCCAGGGCAGCCCAGGGACACCCAGGGCACCCCCAGGGACACCTAGGGGACAGCCAGGGCACCCGAGGGACAGCCAGGGCACCCCCAGGGATACCAAGGGCACAGCCAGGGCACCCTAGGGACAGCCAGGGCAGCCTCAGGGACACCGAGGGCACAGCCAGGGCACCCCCAGGGACACCTAGGGGACAGCCAGGGCATCCCCAGGGACACCCAGGGCACCCCCAGGGACACCTAGAGGACAGGCAGGGCACCCCCAGGGACACCTAGGGGACAGGCAGGGCACCCTGAGGGACACCTAGGGGACAGCCAGGGCCCCCCCAGGGACACCTAGGGGACAGCCAGGGCACTCCAGGGACAGCCAGGGGCACCCCCAGGGACACCCAGGGCACCCCCAGGGACACCTAGGGGACAGCCAGGGCACCCCAGGCACACCCAGGGCACCCCCAGGGACACCTAGGGGACAGCCAGGGCACCCCCAGGGACACCTAGGGGACAGGCAGGGCACCCCAGGGACACCTAGGGGACAGCCAGGGCCCCCCCAGGAACACCTAGGGGACAGGCAGGGCACCCCCAGGGACACCGAGGGGACAGCCAGGGCACCCCCAGGGACACCTAGGGGACAGGCAGGGCACCCCCAGGGACACCTAGGGGACAGGCAGAGGACCCCCAGGGCACCCCAGGGACACCAAGGGGACAGCCAGAGCATCCCAAGGACAGCCAGGGTACCCCCAGGGACACCTAGGGGACAGCCAGGGCACCCCCAGGGACACGTAGGGGACAGCCAGGGCACCCCAGGGACACCCTGGGCACCCCCCAGGGACACCGAGGGGACAGCCAGGGGCACCCCAGGGACACCCAGGGGACCTCCAAGGCATCCCCAGGGACACCCTGGGCACCCCTAGGGACACCTAGGGGACAGCCTGGGCACCCCCAGAGACACCCAGGGCAACCCTCAGGGACACCTAGGGGACAGCCAGGGCACCCCCAGGGACAACCCAGGGCACCCCCAGGGACACGTAGGGGACAGCCAGGGCATCCCCAGGGACACCCTGGGCACCCCCAGGGACACCTAGGGGACAGCCAGCGCACCCCCAGGGACACCGAGGGCACAGCAAGGCACCCTAGGGACAGCCAGGGCACCCCCAGGGACACCTAGGGGACAGGCAGGGCACTCCCAGGGACACCTAGGAGACAGCCAGGGCACCCCCAGGAACACCTAGGGGACAGCCAGGGCACTCCAGGGACTGCCAGGACACCCCCAGGGACACCTAGGGGAGAGCCAGGACACCCTAGGGACAGCCTGGGCACCCCCAGGGACACCTAAGGGACAGGCAGGGCACCCCCAGGGACACCTAGGGGACAGGCAGGGCACCCCCAGGGACACAGACGGGACAGCCAGGGCACCCCCAGAGACCCCTAGGGGACAGCCAGGGACCTCCCAGGGACACTCTGGGCACCCCAAGGGACACCTTGGGGTCAGCCAGGGCACCCCAGGGACACCCAGGGCACCACCAGGGACACCGAGGGCACAGCCAGGGCACTCCCAGGGACACTCTGGGCACCCGTAGGGACACCTTGGGGACAGCCAGGGCAGCCCAGGGACACCCAGGACACTCCCAGGGACACCTAGGGGACAGCCAGGGCACCCGAGGGACAGCCAGGGCACCCCCAGGGACACCAAGGGCACAGCCAGGGCACCCTAGGGACAGTCAGGGCACAATCAGGGACACCGAGGGCACAGCCAGGGCACCCCCAGGGACACCTAGGGGACAGCCAGGGACCCCCAGGGACACCCAGGGCACCCCCAGGGACACCTAGGAGACAGGCAGGGAACCCCCAGGGACACCTAGGGGACAGCCAGGGCACTCCAGGGACAACCAGGGCACCCCCAGGGACACCCAGGGCACCCCCAGGGACACCTAGGGGACAGGCAGGGCACCCCCAGGGACACCTAGGGGACAGCCAGGGCCCCCCCAGGGACACCTAGGGGACAGCCAGGGCACTCCAGGGACAGCCAGGGCACCCCCAGGGACACCCAGGGCACTCCCAGGGACACCTAGGGGACAGCCAGGGCATCCCCAGGGACACCCTGGGCACCCCCAGGGACACCTAGGGGACAGCCAGGGCACCCAGGCACACCCAGGGCACCCCCAGGCACACCTAGGGGACAGCCAGGGCACCCCCAGGGACACCTAGGGGACAGGCAGGGCACCCCAGGGACACCTAGGGGACAGCCAGGGCCCCCCCAGGAACACCTAGGGGACAGGCAGGGCACCCCCAGGGATACCGAGGGGACAGCCAGGGCACCCCCAGGGACACCTAGGGGACAGGCAGGGCACCCCCAGGGACACCTAGGGACAGGCAGAGGACCCCCAGGGCACCCCAGGGACTCCCAGGGCACCCCCAGGGACACCAAGGGGACAGCCAGGGCACCCCCCAGCGAAACGTAGGGGACAGCCAGGGCACCCCAGGGACACCCTGGGCACCCCCAGGGACACCGAGGGGACAGCCAGGGCACCCCCAGGGACACCCAGGGGACCTCCAAGGCATCCCCAGGGACACCCTGGGCACCCCCAGGGACACCTAGGGGACAGCCTGGGCTCCCTCAGAGACACCCAGCGCAACCTCAGGGACACCTAGGGGACAGCCAGGGCACTTCCAGGGACACCCAGGGCACCCCCAGGGACACCTAGGGGACAGCCAGGGCATCCCCAGGGACACTCTGGGCACCCACAGGGACACCTTGGGGACAGACAGGGCAGCCCAGGGACACCCAGGGCACCCCCAGGGACACCTAGGGGACAGCCAGGGCACCCGAGGGACAGGCAGGGCACCCCCAGGGATACCAAGGGCACAGCCAGGGCACCCTAGGGACACCTAGGGGACAGCCAGGGCATCCCCAGGGACACCCAGGGCACCCCCAGGGACACCTAGAGGACAGGCAGGGCACCCCCAGGGACACCTAGGGGACAGGCAGGGCACCCCCAGGGACACCTAGGGGACAGCCAGGCCCCCCCAGGGACACCTAGGGGACAGCCAGGGCACTCCAGGGACAGCCAGGGCACCCCCAGGGACACCCAGGGGCACCCCCAGGGACATCTAGGGGACAGCCAGGGCACTCGCAGGGACACTCTGGGCACCTCCAGGGACACCTAGGGGACATCCAGGGACATCTAGGGGACAGCAAGGGCACCCCAGGGACACCCAGGGCACCCCCAGGGACACCAAGGGGACAGCCAGGGCACCCCCAGGGACACGTAGGGGACAGCGAGGGCACCCCAGGGACACCCTGGGCGCCCCCAGGGACACCTAAGGGAAAGCCAGGGCACCCCAGGAACACCTAGGGGACCTCCAAGGCATCCCCAGGGACACCCTGAGCACCCCCAGGGACACCTAGGGGACAGCCTGGGCACCCCCAGAGACACCCAGGGCACCCCCAGGGACACCTAGGGGACAGCAGGGCATCCCCAGGGACACCCTGGGCACCCCCAGGGACACCTAGGGGACACGTAGAGCACCCCAGGGACACCTAAAGGACAGCCACGGCACTCTGGGGACAGCCAGGGCACCACCAGAGACACCGAGGGCACAGCCAGGGCACCCCCAGAGACACCTAGGGGACAGGCAGGTCACCCCCAGGGACACCTAGGGGACAGCCAGGGCACCCGAGGGACAGCCAGGGCACCCCCAGGGACACCTAGGGGACAGGCATGGCACCCCCAGGGACACGTAGGGGACAGCCAGGGCACCCCCAAGGACACCTAAGGGACAGGCAGGGCACCCCCAGGGACACCGAGGGGACAGCCAGGGCACCCCCAGGGACACGTAGAGGACACCCATGGCACCCCAGGGACAGCCAGTGCACCCCCAGGGACACCAATGGCACCCTTAGGGACACCTACGGGACAGCAAGGGCACCCCCAGGGACACCCTGGGCACCCCCAGGGAAACGTAGGGGACAGCCAGGGCACCCCAGGGACACCCTTGGCACCCCCAGGGACACCGAGGGGACAGCCAGGGCACCCCAGGGACACCTAGGGGACCTCCAAGGCATCCCCAGGGACACCCTGGGCACCCCCAGGACACCTAGGGGACAGCCAGGGCACCCCATGGAAAAGCCAGGGCCCCCCCAGGGACACCTAGGGGACAGCCAGGGCACCGCAAGGGACACCCAGGGCACCCCCAGGGACACCTAGGGGACAGCCAGGGCACCCCCAGGGACACCAGGGCACCCCCAGGGCACCCCAGGGACCCACAGGCAACCCCCGGGAACACCTAGGGGACAGCCAGGGCACCCCAGGGACACCCAGGGCACCCCAGGGACACTGAGGGGACAGGCAGGGCACCCCCAGAGACCCCTAGGGGACAGCCAGGGCACTCGCAGGGACACTCTGGGCCACCTCCAGGGACACCTAGGGGACATCCAGGGACATCTAGGGGACAGCAAGGGCACCCCAGGGACACCCAGGGCACCCCCAGGGACACCAAGGGGACAGCCAGGGCACCCCCAGGGACACGTAGGGGACAGCGAGGGCACCCCAGGGACACCCTGGGCGCCCCCAGGGACACCTAAGGGAAAGCCAGGGCACCCCAGGGACACCTAGGGGACCTCCAAGGCATCCCCAGGGACACCCTGAGCACCCCCAGGGACACCTAGGGGACAGCCAGGGCACCCCCAGAGACACCCAGGGCACCCCTCAGGGACACCTAGGGGGACAGCCAGGGCACCCCCAGGGACACCCAGGGCACCCCCAGGGACACCTAGGGGACACGTAGAGCACCCCCAGGGACACCTAAAGGACAGCCAGGGCACTCTGGGGACAGCCAGGGCACCACCAGAGACACCGAGGGCACAGCCAGGGCACCCCCAGAGACACCTAGGGGACAGGCAGGTCACCCCCAGGGACACCTAGGGGACAGCCAGGGCACCCGAGGGACAGCCAGGGCACCCCCAGGGACACCTAGGGGACAGGCATGGCACCCCCAGGGACACGTAGGGGACAGCCAGGGCACCCCCAAGGACACCTAAGGGACAGGCAGGGCACCCCCAGGGACACCGAGGGGACAGCCAGGGCACCCCCAGGGAAACTTAGGGGACAGGCAGGGCACCCCCAGAGACCCCTAGGGGACAGCCAGGGCACTCGCAGGGACACTCTGGGCACCTCCAGGACACCTAGGGGACATCCAGGGACATCTAGGGGACGGCAAGGGCACCCCAGGGACACCCAGGGCACCCCCAGGGACACCAAGGGGACAGCCAGGGCACCCCCCAGGGACACGTAGGGGACAGCGAGGGCCACCCCAGGGGACACCCTGGGCGCCCCCAGGGACACCTAGGGGACAGCCTGGGCACCCCCAGAGACACCCAGCGCACCGCTCAGGGACACCTAGGGGACAGCCAGGGCACCCCCAGGGACACCCAGGGCACCCCCAGGGACACCTAGGGGACAGCCAGGGCATCCCCAGGGACACCCTGGGCACCCCCAGGGACACCCAGGGGACAGCCAGGGCACCCCCAGGGACACCTAGGAGACAGCCAGGGCACGCCCAGGGACACCTAGGGGACAGCCAGGGCCACTCCAGGGACAGCCAGGGCACCCCCAGGGACACCTAGGGGACAGGCAGGGCACCCCCAGGGACACCTAGGGGACAGCCAGGGCACCCCAGGGACACCTAAGGGACAGCCAGGGCACGCCCAGGGACACCTAGGGGGACAGCCAGGGCACTCCAGGGACAGCCAGGGCACCCCCAGGGACACCTAGGGGACAGCCAGGGCATCCCGAGGGACACTAGCGCACCGCCAGGGACACCTAGGTGACAGCCAGGGCACCCCCAGGGACACCTAGAGCACAGCCAGGGCACCCCAGGGACACCAAGGGGACATGCAGAGCACCCCAGGGACAGCCAGGGCAACCCCCAGGGACACCTAGGGGACAGCAAGGGCACCCCCAGGGACACCCTGGGCACCCCCAGGGACACCCAGGGGACAGCCAGGGCACCCCCAGGGACACCTAAGGGACAGCCAGGGCACGCCCAGGGACACCTAGGGGACAGCCAGGGCACTCCAGGGACAGCCAGGGCACCCCCAGGGGACACCTAGGGGACAGGCAGGGCACCCCCAGGGACACCTAGGGGACAGCCAGGGCACCCCCAGGGACACCTAAGGGACAGCCAGGGCACGCCCAGGGACACCTAGGGGGACAGCCAGGGCACTCCAGGGGACAGCCAGGGCACCCCCAGGGACACCTAGGGGACAGGCAGGGCACCCCCAGGGACACCTAGGGGACAGCCAGGGCACCCGAGGGACACTAGCGCACCGCCAGGGACACCTAGGTGACAGCCAGGGCACCCCCAGGGACACCTAGAGCACAGCCAGGGCACCCCAGGGACACCAAGGGGACATGCAGAGCACCCCAGGGACAGCCAGGGCACCCCAGGGACACCTAGGGGACAGCAAGGGCACCCCCAGGGACACCCTGGGCACCCCCAGGGACACCAAGGGGACCCCCAGGGACACCTAGGGGAAAGCCAGGGCACCCCAGGGACAGCGAGGGCACCCCCAGCACCACCTAGGGGACAGCCAGGGCACCCCCAGGGACACCGAGGGGAAAGCCAGGGCACCCCCAGGGACACCTAGGGGACAGGCAGGGCACCCCCAGGGACACCTAGGGGACAGGCAGGACACCCCCAGGGAAACCTAGGGGACAGCCAGAACACCCCAAGGGACACCTAGGGGACAGGCAGGGCACCCCCAGGGACACCGAGGGGACAGCCAGGGCACCCCAGGGACAGCCAGGGCACCCCCAGGGACACCAAGGGGACAGCCAGGGCACCCCCAGGGACACCTAGGGGACAGCCAGGGCACCCCCTGGGCACCTCAGGGACAATCAGGGCACCCCCAGGGACACCGCCGGGACAGCCAGGGCACTCCAGAGACAGCCAGGGCACAGCCAGGGACACCTAGGGCACCCCAAGGGCGCCCTAGGGACAGCCAGGGCACCCCCAGG